>NW_010297511.1:0-27612 GCF_000700745.2 Antrostomus carolinensis | reverse complement strand
TAAATATTATAAATGTTATAAAATTAAAAAATTCTATCTAAGATTTATAAAAAAACCTAACTCAATTATCATTCAGATACAAGGTGTTTCAGATTTTGCAGCTTCTTCTGATACAGTACTGTCTCATTGATATAAAATTTGTTCTTTCAGAAGAGCAACTCCCCCTTTAGAACTGGTGGAGTTAGTAGGGGTATGTCTTTGGATGTTCTTTTTCTCATAGATTTCCGCCTTTAACGTGCTTGTGTAATTTTCTCATGTTTTCCTGTCAGTGATATTTCAAAACCTTGCCCCATTACTCATTTTCTTTCTCTTTGATATTTTGTGGCTATACTTATTTGATGCTGGGTTACAGACAACTGGGCAATTCTTGTAGTTTCTCCCACAAGTTTGTCATTTTTTGTATTTATTCGGTTCATATCTCACTGTAAGTGAAACTGAAAAATCTAGTGTGAGACTGAAGACAGTCAACTGTGACAATAGAAAAAAAATAATCAGGACATGTTGTACTGAAGCTCATCGTGTTACTTTTTATCCTATCAACTCTTTAAACCATTCTGGCTCTTGTTCTCTATGTACCCTTATACAAATGCCTATTGTAGCCAATATCTAAAAGATTAATGCAGTTTATTAGCATTAGTACTCATTTCCACAAATATTGTCTTTTACAAGTTACCAAGAAGGATTTTGCAGTGAGGTAAAATTTAAAATTTGTATGTCAGTATACAATGAATTCCACCCAACCCCTAGAATATATTGTTATTCACACTACCCTGCATAGATGAGAGGAATAATTGCTCTTCTGACTTTGTCTCATAACAATGGGTAGCATAGGATATGCATAGGATAAAAAAGCATTTTGAATATGTCCACCAAATGTCCATGTGAAACTCATCCCTATAGTTAGAAGGGTCCAATAAATTTTCTTGGTGATTACTGCTGTCTGTACAACCTTCTCCTGAGTCCAGGAAAACTCCCCAGTGTGAAAACCAGATGGGATTTATCAGAAGAGATGTTCAGACACTGAAATGAGGCTGAACAAAAAGGCTCACATTTATTCATCATCATATATTCATAATCAGGTACAATTCCTGTGTCTAGTGTATGAGCACAGACAAATACTTTGTCACTGGAAGGTATAACAGAGCGGAATAATTTGCTATAAAAGAACCCCAACAAACATTAGGTAACTGAAAGCTGATAAAACGAATGGAAATTGCATATGCCTCATGATTTCAGTTGGAAATACATTGAATGAAGAAAGAATTGTGGCTAAGGAGGATCATAATTCACATATGCTTATTTTATCTAGTATTTATATAAATATTTTATTTTTATCTTTGACTTTATATTTTAAAAGATGCAGTAATGTGCTTTCAGAAGAAGAAAAAGACAAATCTTCTGAATATTCTATTGCAGAAAACAAAATGAAAAACTGGGCAGAGGATGGATTATGAATTTCAAAAAGAGCTCATGAATTTGCAAATGTGCCTGCTTAGTGCAGATAGCAGCAACACCTCCTCAGACATCATGCTCTATAATACACTTTGACATGGTTACTCGAGAGGTAGTAAATGAACTGCAGTCTTTGTCCGCAATGTTTATCAAAAGGGAACAGTCACAATTGTGCCAGGCTTAATTCACAAAAAAAAAAGGTATGGAGGAAATGAATGCAAGCGCATCCAGACTCTAAAAGGATTCCCTGAACCTTCGAGGACAGCAGCTTTTGCATAGCAACTAATCCAGAGGCTGGAAACCAATTTAAGAAAATAGGAAGCACCTATGGTTTGCTCCAGCTGGGCTGCCGTGTGCTGGCACCAGAAACTTTCAAGTTGAACAGCTATTAGCAGGATGTCAAAGTAGACTTTATTTCAGAATCTTCAGGACCTATGACTGTATTTTATAATAAAAAGGACAGTTGACTCATTCTTCATACAGAAAAAGATTAATAGACCTATTCAGCTAGCCTTTTGCTTTACTCATTATATGTGAATTAAGTATTAAAATATAGAGCAGTATCTCAAGAGTTTCTGAACTATAGCTCCAAAGCAGGACAAAAAAAATCTCAGATGTGTCTCCTACCAGCTTCAGTGTGAGGCAAACTCTGCCTTTCCTATTATAATGTCAGACTTCTAAGGTCACCACTTTTTCTTTTTTATTTCTGAGCTCTGATTGGTTTTTTTTTTTAACACATTTTTAAAAAAACCCCTAGTTATCCAGACTGCAAACCAAGCAATTCAATGTTTTCAGAATGTTGAGACCAAAACAATTTACTTGCATGTAAATAAATAAATGAAAAATCTAGAACTATTCTGAATATTCTTTTAGTCAAGTTTGGCTATGGTGAGAACTTCTGTAAGGAATTAAAAAAGCAAGATGAACACAATAGATAACATTTTAAATACTTGCTGTCACAGATCTATCTTAGTTGGACTGCTAACTAATAACACAACAACAATATAGACGTTAGTCTGTACACAGGGATGCTTTATAGGTCCTGTAAGCTGACCCACATGAAAGTGGGAGGAGAATTGCATGTGTATACAGGTGTTTTTCAGAATGCAGCTATGACATCCAGGTCTGATAACAGGAATTTCCCTTACAACATGTAATAGAAGTCTATTTTTTGGGGAAAAAAAATAGTGTCATTAATTCTTGTAAAAACATTACTTGTTTGATACATGATACAGCTCTTAATGCCTGTGATTATGAAGGGCTTCTGGCTTTCCTTGAGAAATATGCTTTACTTAATACCTATGGTTGAAGAAAATCTTGTATATATTACCTGATTGCATGTTGACAGCTGAAAACCAGTCTGAAAAAAATAAGTAAAATATATTATCTTTAGCATCTTGACAATTTTAAGCTAAACCCCAATTGTTGTCCATAATTTAATTTCAAACACTTGGCATGATTAAGCACTGTGGCAATCAGAAAGCCCTAATCCTAACTTATTAATAGTACAATAAAAACCAGAGAATATTTAAAGTCCTTTTTTCCACAATACTCTGTTAAATGGAGTGGTAGTTAAGTTACCTGCCTATGGGCTGGTACTGGGTTCATACTATCAGTTTTCAGCAGCTCAGTCATCTATTCTGCCCTGCAACATGGGATATTCAGCATCTTCTGGTAACCTAAATAATAAAATGAATGAAAAAATAAGAATAAGAGGAAAAAAAGAAAAGAATAAAGGGAGAATACATCTCCTGAGAAGAACTAACCTCTTACCAGTCATTAGGATGAGGATTAAAAGGATTATAAATGAATTTGGAAAAAAAAAATTAATTTCCTCAATGGAAATTGAAAGAATAAAACCAACAAACAATCAAACTACTTTTTGTTATGAAACTTTTCCAGAAACCACATATTACTGCAAGAAGCATTTCCTGTAGATTTTTGGTATTCTATACTTTTAATGATGCACATTTACTATTTGGCATTTAGTTGCATGTAAGGAAGCAACAAAGCAGCAATTTCATTTTTGTTTTCAACTCAATGCTTAGGCTGTCAGTCCATACCTTGCATGTGATCCATCATCCAAACACTATTCTGAACAGTGAGTGATGAGTTTGACCATAAATTCTATGTGGTGTTTCTCCCCGTATAAAGTCCAAGTCCTTCAAAAATAGTTAGTATTGATTTTCACAATACTTACTATGGTGTGAAACATTATTTCCTGCTTTAGAGGCAGACTAAGAAAAAACTTTATTAGTTTTAGGTTCATGACTTGGAACATTTATTGGAGCTGAATTTTTGAGCAGCCAAACATTTTCTAACGCCCGTTGTTAGCTGTATCTGTACATACTTGGAAAATGTGCAACTCGGGGTATCAGAAAGGAACCCATCAGATGAAACAGGGACAGAATCTCACTCACATCGGATGAAACAGGTGTAGAATCCCATTCCCCAAACAAACATTTACCTGCCTGAGCCCTACAGCCAACTTCTCTCATTTTCCAGCCGCTATATCTAAAAGGGCAAGTTCCATGGAGTTGTTACGTCTGCAGCACTATCATGCTTGGAATTAAGCCAGAGATGTCTGGAGAAAAAAAAGTTGTGGACATCACTGCAAAATACTGAATCATAAACCCAAGAGAGTCAGCTTCAGGTTGCTAGCACACAATGATGCCTGATCTTGCCAATTTACTGCATATTTACTACATACTGCATATGTACACACTATCTACACATTTATATCAAACTTGCATATCCATAAAAGCATCTCAACTTAAAAATAAAGACCCAAAGGTTTTAATGCAATTAGCATTTATTTACTGGTTTAAGTAATTTTTTTTTATAGTTTAAGATAGATGATGAAGAACATATCATTCAATTAAAATTGCAAACAGATTTGATCAGAGAGAACATGACTGTGGATTATGATCAAGCCTGTTGAAGATGACAGTTTTGCTTTTACAAAACACACACTGGGATCCCAAATGGAGAAAAGTGGTCAGAATCTAGCTTGAGCCTCCTGCCTAAATGCTACATATCTCACCATTAATATGTAGGACTACAGTGAAGTTATTTAAGTAATTGAACTGGAAAATCATAAAAGAAATTGAGAGAGCAAGTAAGATAAATTGTCATATTGTTTATGCTTAAGATCTGTACTGTATCTTAAGGGGATGTAATCTTTAATTTCTATCAGAATTTGCTTCTTGGTCTATAACATATAAGTTGCAATTTTATATAGTATATAACTGTAGAGTCCTTTTCTGCTTCCACACACTAAAACAGCCAACTGGGAGGATGAAGTTCAGTTAATCAAGGTATCTTAAGCCAAATTCTCCCCACATGTACATTAGTGCAAACAGTCACTCCATCACTGGAGATGATATGGAAGTGGTCTGAATGATGGACATAGTTAATGAAAAAGTGGGGGCTTAGTACTATAAATATGGAGGTGATTTATGCCTTCAGATTTGAATTACCACCTTCTCCTAAAACGAAGGATCGGCTTTCTGAAAACAGCAGGTTACCACTGACAAGTAAAAATCCAGAATCCATGAATTCAATAAGAATTATTTGACAAAAATCACCCACCATCAGCTACAGAGCCGTACCAGGCAGAAATGTAACCCCTGAAGCATATTTCCAAAAATAGCTTTAAAGTGTTATCCTGTTAAATTTGAATCCCATTGGTAGAATTGGTAGAAAGGACACTTTTTTTTCCTCTTCAGTTTCTCTTTGATACATTCTAACAAAAAGAGAAAAAATAGATTTCAGCAAATGTACCCACTGTTCCAATCACTTGCAAAACAGTAGGAGTTATTTTAATGGACATGATTTAAACTAGACCTTTACCAAGCATGACTTTCTATTTAAAACTGCAAAATATAATGAAGTAATTTTTATGTTAAAATATAGCTAAGTATAATGCAGATAATAAAAGCACAGAGTTCAAATATTTAAACTTAGGAATAATTGTTTAATGCAATATTTTATCAGGCAATTAATCATGTTTCACTCAGAAAAGTAAAAAAAAAAAAATTACAATCACTAAATCACTGATTTCTGAACACTTCCAGTTCTGTAAAATTAAGGTAACAGTAACTGGATAAATGTTTTGAATTTAATCTTTTGACATTTATTAACAAATTCTCATACTTCACTTCATGGGAGTTAAAGATATGCTGTATTTGATCACTAGTTAGAACCACGTTTCATTGCAGGGTTAATCTGTTTTAAACAGAAATATAACTGGATGTATATATTGGATCATCAACTCGATCTAAGGCTTGATAGAAAACACTGTAGGAAATAAATGTAGAAGGTGTAGATCAATGGCTGTATGACTGAATTAAAATAATCAGCTAACAGTTACTCAGCAAAAAATATATATGTGATTTAAGAGGTCTGAACCATATTTTTAAAATTAATAGACAATCCTAGTATTGATTAAAATGTAAGCAGGTAATTTTAAATTACCATTTCATGCCCTTCACAGAAATTATAGTATAAAAGCCTCAAATGCCTGTAAAACTCACAATTTCTTTTGTGTATTTACTTTAAAAAGTGACTAGGGTTGATTGTAGTGTATCAGATGTTCAGAAAGGAGTTGGTTTCTTTGGCTAAGGAGCAGATACATGATAAGCAATAGCAATGGCAGATTTTCTAATCTGCCCTGTACCTCAGCTCCTGAAGGTCTCTCAATGTTATCAAGATTTTCACCTTAAATAAGTTAGCTGTGATAATATGGACTCATATTCAGGATAAAATATGGGGACAACCCCTAGATCAGGTGTGGAGATATTCCTTACCATCACTGGCTCCTGAGAGAACTGACATCAGAAAAACTCGTGCACTGAAATGGCTAGCTCACTGCTTGCAGCCCACTAAGCAACATCAGACACTGATTGGCACAAACTACATGTGAAACATCTGATTCAAACCAGAGTCCTAGCACCATGGAATGTATTCCACTGCGCACAGTTAAAGGTATTTCATATAAATGTATAAGCTTTACTCTTATCTCTGCGTTTTGCTCTTGATATTTTGAGATATAATCCAAAAGACTAATTTATCAAAACTTTTTACAGGTAGTGTGGAAAAAAGCAGTCCAACAATTCCTTTCTGGGAATTTCTACATTTCAAGTTTTTACATCCATACTTACTATTAAGTGTGAACAAAATAAGAAAGGAGACCATAGAAAAATAGCATGCTAACGCTGCTAGGCACAAAGTCATATCCATGGAATTTTTTATTTCTGTGTAGCTGTGATGCTGTTTGTCTTGTACTTTTGCAACATTGCTGTTCAGTTACACTCACAAAGATCTTAAGAAGTCAGTTTTGATTAAAGGCAACTGTGAACTTCAGACTCTGCTTACAATATTCAGTGACATAGTCCAAGATTATTCAGAAGCGTGACAAGCCAGTTGATTTTACTTTTTTTTCTTGTCTTTGATCTTTGTACTTTTCATTCCTCCTAATTTCCAAGAAGCCTTAGAATTTCTCTGCAGAGAGAGAGATGTGTTTCAGAGTAACCTCAATAGATTTTTCTACTGTGCCATGCATTGAACTGACACTTTAAAGCAGTCCTCAAGGAAAGGTCACTTACAATCTAATTTAATTCATGATGTAATGAGTACATTTAGGGAGCCAGTACAAGGATAATGATGATGTGAAATCCAGTTTGATTGAGTCTATTTAAGTGAACAGCTAATAGAAAAGAGATCAGAAGTCACAGAACCATTAATTTTATGGATGAAAAGGATATTGAGGTTATCTGCCCCAAGAGAAGATAAATCATAGCTCCATCATTTCTGGTCTTCAGAACTCTCAGTGATGACCATTCAACCATATTTACACCATTAAGAAATATATTCTATTGTATAACTTATATCTGCTTTCCTGCAATTGTAATACCATTGCTTCTGAAGCTATCTATTATGAAACACTAAAATCCTCTTTAATCCTTTGTTCTTCATATTATCTTTTTATGTATTTGAAAGTCATCATCATGTATTCTCTGTTTTTCTTTGCTGCACTAAATGACTTGAATGTTTTCAGACTTTCCTCATTGCTTACAGTTTGCAGATCATTTTTGTTGCCCTTCAGTTTCAGGCTACTCTCCACTCCTGTCAGACCTCTCTCTGTGGAAGAGGCAGCAAGAATGCAAGCAATATTGAAATTTGCTACTTGTCCATAACAGAAGTAGTAAAAAGGCTTTGGGATTTTGTGAACAATATTTTTCTTTTTGTCTGAAAAGGCAAAGAAGAGAGAGAAAATAATCATAGGAGCTTTACAGTTTGTTTTTTAATGAAAGAGATATGAAGAAGAAAAGAGTGCTGGGGAAAGAAGGATGCCAAAACTGTGTTAAGAAAAAGAGATGGGAACAAGGAGAAGGTAGCAGCACATTCTAGCAATAACGGTTTGAATGTTACATACATTTGGGCATAAGAAACTGTCCCAGAAAAAGTGAGTTATTGCCAGAGAGAGGAAATTGTTCAACTGCGATAGCAGAAAAAGGAACAAGCAAAGGAGGTCAAAAATTAGCCAACAGAACTAATGTGAGAGAAAATGAACAAATTTGTTGCTCAATGCAGAAAAAGTGTATTTTTATTCAAATGCGAGAAATACTCCAAATGGTTTTTATTTCAGATTTGTTGTCATGGTGAAGCTTTAGCTACAGTGCTTCCTAGTCGTGTTCTCTCTGTCTGATCAAATACCTAAGGCAGTTTTTAAAATACAAAGCTTCATTAAAAACAAACTTTAATGGCAAGCTCAAGAAAAAATATTTGAAGAAGAAGAGGCAGCTGCCTGGATGAGTGTTAGAAAGTTGTTATTCTAAAGATTTGATATGCTTCCAATATCTTAAGCAAAATTCTCTGTTCGGTGTCCCAGGTCCTTTCATATGTCTACTATCAAAAATGCAAAAGATTAACAACTTCACTCACTCTTTTGGCTTACCAGACAACCTGCACTCATGTGAAGGCTTCTTGGATCAAGACAACAGTTATTGCAGCAATATTCCTGCCTCCTCTATACCAAGCTGCTGCACTTTGTATTTGCTGATATAGAAAAATAACCTTTCCCAACAGTCCAACCCCAGATGGTAATTGGCTTCTAATAATAGAACAACCACAGAGGTTTCCTGCTGCTTAGCCTTGCTTTAACAGGCAACAGCAGAAAGCTAGCCACCTGATAAATACTGTAAAAGTGGTAAGAGTTAAAAAAAAAATAATACAGGCCATAAGGGTATGATTGTCTACACTCTAACACAGTGTTGGGGTTTCTTCAATCACAGCATGACAACAATGCCAAGGGATAAAGGTCCCTGCAACTAGCCCGTGCAGCATTTGTCAGTTTGCAGCTTGGTTACTTGACTCAGATGTATTTTCTGCAGTATACAAGAACTTAGATTCACTTCTAAAAAGCCAACAAAACAACGTAAATATTTATATGTAAAGAACTTCAGTCCCAATTGGCACATTTCTTGGAAATGTTGGAATTCAAAGATCTCTAAACATCAGGTATGTATCAGCTAAAGCAGGATATACTTCAAAACATCAAAGAAGTAAGGAAACTTCTTTTTTTTTTTAATCAACAAAGAAGTGGTCTCCACTCTTAATTTCCCACATTGTTACTTGCACTTTTTTTCCAGTTGTGTCTTCCCAACTGTAACAGTATCCTCCAAGCCCCACTTTTGAGTCTGTCTGAGGTAGATACACATCTGAGGATATCTACATCTCTCTTGTAGGCAGCAATGCCACAGCTACCCTGTATTTGCTAGTCACGTGCAGTAAAAGGATCAATATGGCCATGAGTGGTTCTTTCCTGTCATCGCCAAGAGTTCTCTATGAATTCTTCCAGCTTTAAAATGATGTCAGATGTCCTCAAAGTTGAGAAGAACCAGAACAGAGAAAATGTAACTTTCTCATCTGCAGGAGATCTTTCTTTCTCTTGTGACAAGTGTAGTGATCACAAGTAGAAAAATTATCTGAATTTTCTTACATCTCTATATGGACAGCACAGGACAGGGGAAAAAACCAAAACAAAACCAAACCAAAAAAAACAACAGACCACCTCTTTCTTCCCTTAAAGGCAGCTGGGGAGCTATAGCTGAGAATGAGAACTAAGCTGGAGTCAGTTTCAGCCCAGAGTCATGATGTTCTGATGAATGTTAGACGCTACTCCCTTACAAAGGATAGGGAAAAATTATGTGACTGTTCTCACCATAACATCACTTATTCTGCAGTCCACAACACTGAAAGCAACAATAATTAGCACTGATGTAAAAACAGCAGCATCTGATATTGCCACTGAAATAGATTCAAGTGACCAGCATGCTTAGGTTTATATATAACAAGAAGAGACAGCATAACCTCAGGACACAGTAAGCCAACATCCAGGTCTTGCTTGCCACTACCTTGTCTTTTGCTCACAACTATGTCTCAGCAATCACAGAATCGCTGCCTGAACCTTTTTTCCCTACTGCTTGCTATGCTAGCACTTGCTGGAAGTTAAACACTGTTACTATGCTTCTCTCTTCACCAAAATGATAAAAAGATCTCTGAACGTTTCTGAACTTCCAATGTCAAAATAGAAATTCTAAGCACACCAGCCCTAGCATTTTGAGATCTTTAGAGGTTTAGGATACAATCACATCATATTGTGAGCAGGAAAACAGCTCAAGGACTTCTGGTTAAAATATTTTCTTCATCCTTCTCTATGGATCTTTCATTATTTCAATAATAGCAAGTCTAGCAAAACATAAAATAAATGGACAGAAATGGTGCTAAATTTATCTTGGTCTAGTTTTGAATGGGGCAGAGGTTTTTGTGCCTTCCCCCCTTCTCATTGAGTTCAACAAATATTACACTTGCTTTGAGTGTTTTTTCTGTTACATTATTCAAGTTCTACCTTTTATTTATGTTACTTAGAACGTGTCATCAATATATTTTGTCGTTGCCATTTTTTTAACCTGTTTTGCTCTCAAATACAATCTTAATATCTATGTTTTTGAACAGAAGGTTATTTTGAGATATGTTATACTGAACATTCTTCCAAGAGAGAATACCAACTGTATTCTCCTCTTTTCCACTTCGTGTAAGTCAGGTCTCTTGTTTGCCAGAAGTGCAATACTGTCAAATCAAGTTCATTATAACTTTGCTGATCCTTTGCATTGTATTCCTATATTATTTCTAGCAACTGCATTTTTCAAAAGAAGTTAAAACTCAAAGTTTCAAAAATCAGTTGGGTTTTGTGGTTTTTGTTTTTATGGCCAGGCATAATTAACATGCCTTTCTGTAACTTTGCTTAGCATGTATCCATAGAAACTTACATAAATGCCATATCTCTATCTATCTCTATCTAACTATCTGTATCTAAAGACAGAGAAAATATCAATGCAATGACTTGGGTAGTTAAGGAACACACTTCATACAGCAGCCTGGATTGGCTTCTCAGTTGAAGGTCAGAGTTATCATCTCCTTAAACTGCATTCTGCACCTCCTGATCAACCTGCCAGAACTCCTGTATGTGCCCTTCAGTGCTGAACAGAAGCAGGGTTTAACAGAAAGCAGGTAATCAATAGTAGTTACGTACGGCGGCAGGGTGAGGAGACATTATTTGTTAAGAATATTTAGGGAAAAATAGTTAATTATCTCCTATATAGCCTGACTAGTTATCTCAGTTTAAAGAACAATTAATATGACATTGTAGTTCAGAAATATATCTGAAAGAGGAAATTAAATTCTGGTGGAGAAACTGTTCTATTTTTTCTATATTTTTTAAAAAATTAGTAATGCATTAACCATATTCTAGTATTTCAAATATTGCACTTAAAGAGTAAGACAATGCATTCAAAAGCGTTTAAACGATTTTAGAGCTTTTTTCAATTAAATTTTACATTACTATAATAGACAAAAATATTTAATAGATGAATACATTAGTGGCACAACCCACTGTTTGACAGTTAGAATTCACTAACAAGACAAGTCCTGGATTTCTTGTGTTTCTTGACAAAAGAACATCTCTTCATGTTTTACAAGAAACCATTGTAACAGAGAAAAGAAAAAAAAACAAACCAGTCCTAATATAATCTGCAGACTGGTATCAGAAGAACTGTTAAACAATCCCTGTTCTATGAAGATGGCAGAGCAGAGGCTAAAACAGAACTGATAATGGAAAGAATTGTATCTGAAGCAGAACAACCATGAATAAGAGGTGACAGCTAGAACAGTAAAGTTAATTGGTAGGGTCATTTAAATTGGAATCTGCTTAAATTTTCCTCCTTTTTTGCTACTAGTGACTTTCCTAATAGTTTGCATATTAAATATGGGTCTCAGGACAGAAACTGCTTTTTTGGAAACATATAATGGATAGTACAACTGTTTAACATTGTTTTGGTGATTTTTAAAAGGCCAAGATAATTATCACTGCTAGCACAATGTAGCTGTTTATCAGTTTTAATTGCTTCAAGTGACATCTGTAATGCTTTAAGAACTATATGTATAAATTCACATATACACATAAAAAAGGATACTACAGCAAAATTACTTTTGCTTTTCACTTGGATGATTGATGAGGATACTTCTCTCCTTCAGGGTGAATAGTCATGTTTGAATTCATGACAGAAAAGCACTATGAAGAAAAATGCCATGAACTGCTTTTTTCTTTTCTGTAAATTCAGTATAATTATGATATTACTAACAACATATTTCAAGGAATATAGTGTCATAATCTCTACTCTGCAGATCTAAATATAATTGGTACTGTGCAGGAACAAGAATTAGTTGACAAAGAACTTTGCTCTTCTTTGAGTCACCATTTCTCAGACTAATTGTTATGTACTTAATTACTGATATTTACAACTAAAAGTGACTTCTAGAAATCTCTTTCCCCTGATGAATTAAAAAGAACAACAACCCAACCTAGACTGATATGGCTGATAAACTATAGAAAGGAAAAAATGCACCCATTCAATCATCACTCAGTTCTAAGAAGGGGAAAAATATATTTTCTAGCACCAGTTGTGGTAGCACATTCGTTATGCCTTGCTTCAGGAAACAGTGGAATTTGAACTAATGGTTCTGCTCATGATAGTTAAGGATTTATCATGAAGTAGACAAATATCCTACTGTTTCAGAAATTATTTTCTAAGAAAATTTTTTATTTTTTGACAGTTGTCTAGTTCAGCTGACCTCATCTTTCATCTTACTGATACACAAAGAAAAAACCAGGATAGGGGATACAAAACACCTCAGAAAATGGAGGATTTTTATGTGAAAAATTGTCACATTGTAGAGTCATATCACAAATTAGAAATACGATGTACTGCAGGTATGTTTTGAGTGTTGCATGTGTACGTCTAACAAAATTTCCACATATTAATTGTGTGCACCTGTGAATTGTTTTCCTCTCCATACAAAGCCCTGAACAAGTACTAGCTGAGTGTGAATGAAACTTGTACAAGTTCACAGTCAATTCCAAACTCCAGGGACAGTGCGTGAGAGAGAAATGTTTACATAAAAAACGTGTTATTTTAATAGAAAAATGAATAAACAACCAGGGAGATGGGGACAGAAACATGTCTAAAACAAAACAAAACACCAACAGAGGCTTCCTCATGCCAGTGTCATTGCAGCAGTGTTTTATTTGCAAATCAATAAAGTTTTAACTTATTGTAAATCGAAATGGACTCCAGTAACTGCAGGGATTAATGATCATGACAAATTGACCCAGTGCATGCATTGCCTTGTCTAACTCTATTGTGACCCAAAGCTATGTTGACCAACAAACTGAATTTTTAATTTCCCTAATTTTAAATTGACATTGGAATTCTAGCTTTAACAAGCATTACAGTTAAAGTATATTCCTTTATGTGTCATCCTCAGGTGCTCCAGAAAGCCTGGGAAGCCCCTTTTTTTCCTCTTAGAACTAATACTCTGTGGTAATCCCTCATCTTTCAGATCTTAATCCTAGACCAGAAAGACCTAGTCTTTTATTCCTCCTTGCATTCCTTGCCTACAGTTGGTAAACCATTCTATTGTGCTCACAGAAGTAATCTATTTCTCAGGTCCTATTTCCTGTAATTCACACTTTGAGACATAAAAAACATTAACTTTTCAATCTTTTCAAAGGAGCTCTAAATGACTCAATTTATTGTGTTGGGCAGGGGAGCCTTAATTTCTTTGGTCTGTCAAGACTGAAGGAAAATGTGCTGTGACACACATCCCACCTTCTCTTTTCCTTGGTTGTCTCAAAAGGGTTTCAAAAAAGGTGTGGCTCACTTCCATCCTACATGGCCAGGTTCTGTTCTTTCAGAGCAAAACAAAAGAAAAGGACAAGAAGAGAAGGGAAGCTTGTTATCTAACACAAGGGCAGGTAGCGATAGTATGTAGTAGCTATAAACTGGAAGAGGGTAGATTTAGATTTGATATTAGGAAGAAATCCTTTACTATGAGGGTGGTGAGACATTGGAACAAGTGTCCCAGTTGTGAATGCCCCCTCCTGGAAGTGTTCAAGGCCAGGCTGGATGACGCTTTGAGGAACCTGGTCTTGTCCCTGCTCGGGGCAGGAGGATTGGAACTAGATGATCTTTAAGGTCCTTTCCAAATCAAGCCATTCTATGATTCTATGATTCTAAGATTCAGAGGTGGCCAAGGGTATCCTTGACCACAAGTCAATTTTAACTGTCAGGCTAAGAAGACTACAACAATAAAAAATTTCACCAGGGAATCTGTACTGTATTTGTACATTTACAACATTTAAGAGGCCAGATTAATAAATTGAAAGTTAGTTTCTATATCACTGAATGTAACGTGCAACCTTATGTAAAGGACCATCACAAAATTCCATGTGCTTAAGCATCACTTCTTAGAAAGCCTTTCAGCCTTTCTCTTCATTCCCTTCAATTTAACAAAATAAAATACCTTACTACCACCATTCCCAAAGCCTTTCCATCATTGTTTTACACTGACAGTGTCAGCAAGAAAAATCCTGAAGCTATTTTACTTGTAGAGATTTCTAGATTCCCCTGACTCAAGTAGCTGCTCTTGCAGTCTGACTTGGGGAATCACTGCCTGTCTGGGAAACTGCGACTCTGCTGCTTTACAACCTTTTGAATGTCAAAAGTATGAGAGATTTCAACACAATTTCTACTAAGACAGGAATTAATATTTACCAATGTGAAGAATTTGATTGGAATTTGGTAACACTACAGTGGTTTGATGAGTCATTGCAGTTCATAGCATGAGCTGTCAGCCACTAATCCTGCTATGATGTGTTTACTATACTGTAAAACAACAAAACTGAGATAAAGGCTTTGTGTCATTTTAGTAGTAACATTTTTACAAACCTCAAAACTGAAAAATTTCAGGTTTGAAGACATCAGACACTAAGTTTTTACTCAACCTCACTTACAGGACAAGGAAACTTTGCAGAGCTGGTAAAATACTAAACCATCAACACTGCAAAGTAGTTCTTGTATGGAAGGGATGGCCAAAGAACAGTTTCTTGTATTTTTTGATGTGTTAGAATGAAAATTAGGACATCTGCTTACCTTTCATTTTGGTTAAACTCTGACATTACATTAGCATTTGATCAGGAAAGGAAAAGTTGCTTACAGTTTAGGGCATGAAACTTAATGGTTGAGCTAAACTCATTATGAGAATATCTTAAAATGAAACCCTATGCTGTTCATTAAAGACAGCTAAAGTATTTGATGTTAAAGTCTGCCAACTTTTCTATTTGTAAATTTCATAAGATCATGCAGAGAATTTAAGTCTACATAACTGCCTTGCTTATTTCTTGCATTATAATCACAAATTACAACCTTTTCACAGACTATCACTTCTCCCCTGAAATGCCATGTGCTGTTGCCCTTTGAAGGTCAAGGTGGTCCAGTCTATCCTCATTTCTTCACTGTGGTTTTTGGTCTTTCTGTGCCTCCTGTGTTCACTGCATGACTCTCCTACTGGGTATCATCCAAGGGTAGTGGCAAGTCTTGTTTCCGAAAGTACTTCTCAACCTATTCCACGTTGTTCTTTTGTAATACAGTCCTTTCACTTTAACTGACAATCCCAATGCTCGATTTCTAAATTCCAAAAGCAGGGACAGGAAAGGCTTTGAAGAACCTTTAAATTTCATTCAGCTGAGTTAAGAAACAGCTCAAGTTAGGCTGCTTGAAATACTGTTTGCACTATGAATTCTTACAGGAAATACCATTGCAAAATACAAGTATTTCTGATGCTTTAGGATTTTTCTGTTCCTTGAATTACTACTTCTGTGCTTTTAGGAGGGAGGATTCGTGTATTTCAAAAGGGCAGTTTAAGGAAAGCTGACACTGACAAGGCACTCTGTGTGGCTCTGACACAGAGATGCTTTTGTTCCTTACACTAAACCAGAGAATGTCAGAGAACTGTTTGAGCACAAGGCAACAGATATTTTTCCTCACAGTTTCTGAAGCCTGTGACAAATGGCATACATAGGCAGCATTCCCCCAGATACCTTAAAGTGGGTTCTTTCATTGCATTGATACAAATGCATTCAGACAGAAAGCAGACAGCTTCTTGCAGTACTTGTAAAATCCAAGTAGAGAAGCAATGAGATTTTATTGCCACCTTTGCCCAGCTTTCCTCTAGGGTCTCTCTTTCTCCAGAAGTGTTTTGCAACAACCAATAAGGCTTTGCAGGCAGTCTATACTGCACACCATGAAATATATTATATTGCTATATTGTTTCTGGCACTTTTAACAAAACAAGGAATTAAAAATGTTTATAATCCTGACATTTTCTACTAGGAAGAGAGAGAGATCTGGGGTTTATATTCTCAGGTTTCCACTCTATTCCTGCCCATTAGTTTACTGTAGATTACTTACTTTTACGCCTTAGTTTATAGCTCTGTGAAAGAAATTTGATATTTCTCTTCAAATTCTTGTTACAGAAGGGTGAAAAATGCTACATTCAAGATAAATACCTTGTACTATTACAGCTTCAGCACAAGACTTTGGAGAAAAACCTTTAGCAAGTTTAAGGAAGAAACACCCAGATTGGTGATCTAACACTATGAATTTCTGACAATTAAATCTTGTCCTAAATTCTTTCAGACATGCTGAAACACCTTCACTATAACTTCGCCTTTGTAATGTGAAGTATCCTCACTTTAGGTGCAGTGCACATCTCTATCATCATCCGCAAACAGTAATAAACTATAGTCAGTAACACAACAGGAGCCGTTCAAACCCCAAAGGGCAAGGTCTAAAGATCGTACTTCATGGTCTTAAAAATCCTGAGAGTTTAGCTGTGGAGCCTTCTCTTAGAATGAGGAACTTGTGAGTAATAAGAGAAAAACATGATACTGAATATGGAAAGACTGTACAAAAGTGTAAACTAGGAAAGACAGTTGCGGTAGTAAGGGAAGCCATAAATAACCTGCACATTCACCGGGCCAGACAGAGGAACAGGTTCTATGAAGCATACCCAGTCAATGACCATGAACACATAACCTCTTCCTTCCCACCCATTTTTCCTCTTTCAGTGCTATTGCAGATTGCCATAGATTAGAGACTTCAGAAAAAAAGGAATTTAATCTAACACCTACTACATTCAGGTAATTAGCAATAGCTAACTATAAATGATGCTTTCCTCATGAACGGATGCGAAGAGTTATGAAACCTTGCCTGGTAGATAAATAGTACCTTTCTCAGCCATCTGTCTTACAAATGATCCTGGATGTACAGCTATTATTTCAGCCAGACACTGGCAGCTCTGCAGTTGTTCATGGCCTCAGTGAAGAATAGTACCTGTCACGCAGTTTGAGGGCTCTGACTTTTACCAGACCTGTTTTGAGCTTGTCTGAAATGCTAACAACTGCACGTGGGGAAGCAACAGACAAGAACAAGTAAGATAAAAACCAAGGGTACTCCAATTTCTCTATAGGTAGGTTTAAAACCCTTCAGGACTATTCTGAAGAAATTTTGCTAGAACTTGCTGCTAAAATTGCAGATGGTAACCCACCACCCACTTGTCAGAAAATGCTAATGCCAAGCCCTCCACCACTGCTGTCCTCTTCCTGGGAGCTGCATCATCACAGGGCTCACTTGGCAGTTACTTCATCACCTCTTCCGACTTGCTCACATGGTGACCCAGAAGTCTCCAACCTTTCCCTCATTTTGCCCATCCTCACTCTGATTTTAGCTGCTGTTGATTTGCAGCATGAAAAGTGCTTACTCTCCCTTATCCCTAAAAAACAATATTGGGATGATTCCAACTTACATAAACTCTCTTACAAGCCTGAAACAAATGAATGTAGCACTCTATTATTAAAGCTAAATGCCTTTTATCAGAATGTCAACTGCACCTACAACACTAAGGATCTCACAGCCGTCAAATGTTTCCAGATGCTGTTTTTACTACAACTGGTAAAGGTTTTAGGAAGAAGGATTCTCAATAAAATCTTAATACTTCCCACAAGTAAATGCACTTTTTGTAGAATTTTCTGACCATGCTAATCCAAAGAAAGCATTACTGTATCTCTTTTTTCTGAAATAGGAAAAAAACCCCTCAACTCATTGATTTGGCTGCAAACCAGCATGTTGATTAATGTCAGTTGCCTATGTTGAAGATTTCCTTTGTGATATAGTATGAAACACTATCTGAATTTTCCAGTTTATTTTAATCATATTTCCTTTCTGTTTTATCCAGTAGAGAACACTTAAGATAGAAGAAAAATCTTTGTCCTCCCATTTTTAGCAGCAATAGAATTTCAACACAATATAGGCTTGAACTTTAGTTCCTCTGCGAAAGTTAGCACCACTTTAGCTACCAGAGACACGTAAAATTGTTTAAAATATCAATTAGAATTTTGTTAGATGCCTATTGTCTGCATTTCTAAAGCCACTCAACCTCACAAGCTAACCTTACTTTTATACCCTTTTATACCCTGAATACTTGGCCTTAACACTGAAAATCTGCCATACTACTGTGCCTCCATGTAACAATATCTTTACACTCAAGTTTAGAGTTGCTCGGTCACTGTAAAAATAAATGACGTTTTGCGCCTGTAATCCCTAGTCAACCCCTGGCAAAGCTAGCTGCCATCACATTAATTATCTATTAAACAATTTTACCACAATTCAGATTGCATGAGGTGACAGCAAACAAAAAGACAGTAACAACTCCAATAATTAAAAAAGTATAATTGAAGCATATATATATGTATATATGTATAATTCCATACAGTACTTCCAGATGATTCACAAAACAAGCTGAAATGTTGTGCTATGAAGCGGATGCTGAGGTTTCAGAATAATTGGAAAAAATATTCTGAAAATAATTATTGTGCACATCTGCATTGATACTGTGACTTACAGCAGAGGTGAAAGGCATCTTAGTTTGATTTTCTCAGTCAAATACTATGCCTTCAAGATTGTGGCATCAACAATATTTTCCAACACACTCAACATACTAGCATATATTTTACTTAGAAATACTACTATATTGAATCATTAAATGCTCATGCTTGAGCCTCTTCCATGACTCAAAGATAACAAACAAACCCCATAATCTTTATTATAAATTATACACAGTATAAATTACACTGATGATTGATGAAAATCATAAAATCAAGAAAAAAATGCCAACATGGTGAAACTGATCTAAAAAAATGCTCAGAAAATGAACCAAACATTTTCTTTTTATCTTCTCACAGGATAAATGTACAATAATGATGAAGAAGAACTGCCAAATTGTTATGTAAACTACAACAAAATGCAGTTCTGATCAAGTTTGCTTCTGATCCCCCAGAGACTGACTTACTTTTACCAAACGTTTTATCCAGTTTGGGCACTGGGAATGTATGGCATTCAATATCAGATGGAGGCCATGCATTGCAGCAAAATGTACCTAGTAACTAAAGTAATTTAACCAGTTGACAATATTTGTCAACAGGACATTTTTGAGATTAGGATCTTAGGGACCACGTTTAAGCCTGAAAAAACAGAGATGGCAGTACAGTCAATTCATATTCTATACGACTCTTCTGCAAGTAGCCCTCATTCGAATCTATGCAATTGCTTCTCTATGTGTAGAGGAATTCTACCTTTACAATTTTATTCCTATGAGACAATTAACATTGCTTTTGCTTTGATAAGAATTTATCAATAAAATTAGAGGGCCAAAAGAAAACAACAACAATTTGAGAATAAGCATTTCGTAGCAAACTGAAAGAATATGAACACAGAAATTCCTTTTAACCTGAACAGCCTTTAGGTAGGATGCTAACTTAAACCTGTGTTAACTGTTGTCTGGAATCTGCTTGGACATTAAATCCTTCAATCTAGTTCCCATTACTTCTTTTTTAATTACAGTATTCTTTCTAGAGAAAGTTTTAATCTATAAAATGGAAACTAAGTTTTATTCAGTTTTGCTAGAGTGAAATACAATTTTGCTAGAGTGAAATATAAACATGTAATTTACGAATAGTTTATATTTTGAATAGACAACACAAATAATCCAAAGACAGTTTTCTTTTCATCACAGTTAAAGTATTTAATGACAAAATCAGGGTTTCCAGTAATGACTCAAGAGAGCAGGTCCCACTTTTTTCGCCCAAGAATGGCACAAAATAATTTCTAGATCTTTGAGAACTTTCAAGGAATTGGTTACAACAGATACCAGCAAATATTGCAATTCTGGCATATCATAGCAAAACCTACCTACCTGTAAGATCACTTTTTAGAGAGCACATTTTTGTTAATATTTCACATATACACAACTTTTGCTAGACACAAAAGTAGCCTCTTAAGACAGAGTTTGCAGTACAGTAGTCAAGTCTAACAATACATTATTTTTATTCTTTGCAGAACTTTAAAAAGATAAACTATTGATGTTGTTACAATTTACAAATACATTCTTTCATATGAAACATTAACCTGAATTGTAGTATATGTTATGTACATGACTATCTAATAATACTAGGTTGTATACACTACAAGCTAAGTTCCAGAAGGAAACTGCAATGCTCTAAGATTTACCTTTGGATAGACATTTATACACCTCTGACTTTTTTTTCTAAAAACTACCAAATCTTGTAGTTTAACGAACAGCAAGAACAAAGTAAACACAGAAACCACTTTTCCTTCATTCAATAACACTAGGTTACTTAGAATTTCCATAGTAAATGGCTTTTGATGGTTGGATAAAGGTCCTGAGCTATGATACATAACAGAATACAATTAACTGGAGGATTTTTTTTTTTTTTTTAAAGGCTGAAAAGCTGTCAGTGGGACTAAAGTACTTTTTTAGAACAGTTAAATTCACAAAACTTCTGGAACTTAGCAGTGCAACTGTGACCTTGTCCTGTACAGCTGACATTCATGTAAACAACTAAAAAACTATGCCTTTTTATCAGAATTCAGACAACTAATTATTTCCAGGTTTATCTGATCCTGGGTTTTAGACATTTCTTTTAAATTATTGACAAGCTTAGAAGACCAGCTAGATGGCAGCAGTTCAAAACCTTTTACTTTCTCTCAAGAGAAAGACTTGTGAGGTTAGCAGCAGAAAATAGTTAAAAAAATTTAAGGTGGAAAAGATTATAACAGAAGATAGCTATGTGGTCAAAAATGTACTCCCTGACTGACTCCTAATATAGGTATTTAAAAAAAATAGCCTAACATTTTGTCTCTAGCAGAAGTTTAATTTCTAATGAGGGACTCTTTTCCTGGTTAATTTGCATAAATATCCATAGTTGTTACAATAGCACTAAGAAAGCTAATGACATTTCCAGGGCAAGCATTAATTGTACATAGTTCAACGGAGTGTTCAGAACTCATGTCATTAATGAGCCTGTTCTGTTTTGTAACAGATGTGGCCAAATCCCTTTTCAGTTGATGGTGCTGGATGTAGTAACTGTCAGAGCATCAGCTGACACTGAATAGATTTAAATGATTGTATGGTACTATGCAGATGGTATTTACCCCTTCTCTCAATCCCCAGTGTGAAATTAAATAAAAAGCTTCATACAAAACAGTTTAAATTACAGAAAAAAACCCCCCAAACCAACAAACCCAGATGTAAAGTTTGAATGCAACCAGTTAACTAGATAGTGTCCCTAGTTCAAATGAGAATGTTTTCCTAAAGTGAAGCATCTTTTTACAAAATGGGTATTTCCAAGAGATTTTCAGTTACTTCAGCTTGCAGTAACTAAAACATTCTCAATTACCACAGAAGCTTTTATCTCTCTTACAAGCACTGCTCTGAGGATTTTAGACTGTTTAAAGTGTCATTAATAATGCAAAAATCCTATTCTACATTGAAAATGAAAACTACAGTGTATCAGTACATTCATATAATGCCAGCTTTCTGGCTCTCTGGTAAGATGAGGACAAAAAAGAAGAGCAGGCATCTTCAGAAAAATGAAGGCTGAAACTTCTGCTAGGATTTCTCTTTCTAGCTTGCTGGTTGAGAGGGGAAAAAAAAAATACAGCATTTTTTTCCCCCCCTTCATTCTAAAAGCATATTAGAACATATTAAAAAAAAAACGGTAAGAAAACAGCAGCAAAGAAAGAGAGTAACCTACTTATTTTTGTAAGAGAATACAGTGCATATATTGCATATAGTGAATACAGAATGAAGTAGGGAGTCACCCTTCCAGTGATAATATATACTGAAAACTGGGACTCAAACTAGAAATTACAATTCTAATGTACCAAGACATGCTTTTTGAAAGCCTCTATCTCAGAAATCAGACAACCAGCTAACATAAAAGTCATTCTAATCAGAGAAATATCTGGAGTGTTCCCAAAAATTCTCACTATACAGTTTACGAAAAACAGATGACTTGGAAAACAGTGCATTCTCATTTTCCCAAGCCTTTGCATTCTCCTTTACATAGGCCTTTAGCCACAGAATCACAGGTATGAAGAAAATGAAATGTTATTTTATACCAGATTGATAAATTCTAGATTGTGTTTGAGGCACAGCTATGTGTGCATAGATGTAAGAACTACTTTTTTCCTCAGTTTTGAAACCTCAAGCGTAGATTCTGTAGGTTTCATTCTACTATTCAAATAATCAATCCAGAAGGGGAAATAGGAATATTCAAAATAGAGCACTGGTAACAGACTCCCCTATGAAATTCAGATATGCACCTCTGAATGCTGGTGATGGCACCTGCAAAACTTCCTACACTGGGTAAGAGAAACAAGTTTTTCTGTTTCCCAGGACAAAGCACTATAGTTACAATCCCAGATGTTTAATTCCAACATTCACATTCTGTTGATGCTACATAAAATGAAGAAAAGTACATCCCTTCTTTGGATTTATTTCCACACATATGTCCACAAACAGTTAAATAATTTTCTGTACAGCTAGGGAAGAATATTACTATTTTAATCCTTATCAGCTTGTCATTTGGTCCAACTCTCCTGTTTGTTTTCACTCCTGTAACAACTGAAATACAGGTAGAAAGTACTGCAGGACTGTGTAGCAATATTACAAAAGAGGAACAAAAGTAAGTCAAAAAGGTAGAAATGCAACACTTTTTCCTGCACAGAAACTGAAAGAATGCATCTCCACTGAACTGGAAGAGAAAAGCACACAGAAGTCTGGATCTCCTGTAAAAGTTGCTGAATGTAGCCTTTTCAGTTTCTCTGGGGAAGATTTCGACTTTGAGCAGTATCTCAGCATTTGTGCTTCATGGCAAGCTGAAAAAGAAATTAAAAATTAATTAAAGAGAGAATACAGGTAACGATATCTATATCAAGCTAATTTGGCTAGCCTGGATCAGAAGAGTTTCTAAACCGAATTATCCAAGATGCCTGACATCTCTAAGGTTTTGCACACAGATGCGCGGTTGTTCCCTTTGCTGTGACAGATCAGCAAGGTCTCCCTTCGCTATGCTGAGGAGGCAGGATTTCATCTGCTTTCGTAGCTGTGTTTCCCAATCTTCCATTATTTTGCTATCCCTGAGATGGGCTAGAGCAAGTTGCTAGAAGGAAAGGCATGCTTAAAAGAACAGCCATTTAGACCTAACGATTTGGATTGTTAAATTCAATTAGAAATTCTATACCAGTAATTTAAAACACCTGTTCAGTAGCTCTGCCACTACTTAGTGATGAAAAATTAAGGATTCATTGCCTTTCTACCTCTGTGATTACTGATTTTTTCAATTTCAAACAATTCAAAATTTGACTTGAAACTGGGAATGAGAGAGAAACTAGGAAAGAGCTAAAGTGAGCTAAATCCCATATAAAAACTGTAGACAAATTGACTTTGGCAAAGCAAGCAGAGAACCTAGTTTTAGGCTCTGTATAATAAAAAAATGGTATCTGTAGATAAGAGCATGCTAACAAAGCTGAGATGAGTGAACTGTCTAGGAAGTTATCTAGAAACTAGAACTGGTAGGGGCAGTTAAAAGTTCCTTATTTGCCACCGGTGAAATGCCGACCAATAGATGACTCAAATTTAACTGACATATACTCAAGGACCTGGTCATAAATAAGGCATTATAAAAAATTATTTGCTTGGATATACTGGAAAGGCATTTCAGCATGAAAGAACTCCAACCAACACTTTTCTTTCTCCTCTCAGACAACAATTTTTTTTTTTTCAATGTGCCTTTAGCACGCAGCTCTGACAACAAGTTTTTATTATATCCATAATTCTGAGCTCTCGTGCAGTCACCAACAAGGGGAAGGAATTTTTAGAGACACACAAAGAAGGTGAAGATGATGTCATGAGGAGTATTTGATATCCTGAGCTAAGTTCCAGCCTTTACACAACTAAATATATATCTATGCTATCACATAATAAATTGATAGCCAAAAAAGAAGCACTCTGTGAGTGCTATTATTTCTGGTGCAATCTAAGTGCTAGTGTCACACCCCCAGGTGACTAGAGAGTTTCTGAAAGATGCTAGAAAGAGGATTTCTATGCCATGCATCACTGCCTACATCACATGTTTTATATTTTAAGATAACCTGACATACCTGAAGTAGAATCACAGAATCATTTAGGCTGTAAAAGACATCTAAGATCAGAGTCCAACCATTAACCTAACACTGCCAAGTCCACCACCGTGTCCATAAGCATCACATCTACATGTACTTCTAAATACCTCCAGGGATGGTGACTCAACCAATTCCCTGGGCAGCCTGTTCCAATACTTGGCAGCCCTTTCAGTGAAGAAATGTTTCCTATTTTCTAATCTAAGCCTCCCCTGGCACAATTTGAGGCCATTTCCTCTTCTCCTATCACTTGTTACTTGGGAGAAGAGACCAACACCCACCTTGCTACAAGATCCTTTCAGGTAGTTGTAAAGAGCAGTAAGGTCTCCCCTCAGCCTCCATTTCTCCAGACTAAACAACCCCACTTCCCTCAGCCACTCGTCATAAGACTTGTGCTCCAGGCCCTTTGATAAGGCCTCCCCCCAGCCTCCTTTTCTTCAGACTAAACAATCTCAGTTTCCTCAGCCGCTCCTCAGAAGACTTGTTCTCCAGGCCCTTCACTAGCTCCGTTGCCCTTCTTTGCACATGCTCCAGCAACTCAATATCCTTCTTCTAGTGAGGGGCCCAAAACTGAACACAGTACTCGAGGTGCAGCCTCACTAGTGCCAAGTAGAGGGGCACAGTCACTTCCCTAGTCTTGCTGGCCACACTATTTCTGATATAGGCCAGGACACTATTGGCCTTCTTGGCCACCTGGGCACACTGCTGGTTCGTATTCAGCTGGCTGTCGACAAAGACTTCCAGGTCCTTTTCTGCTGGGCAGCTTTCCAGCCACTCTTCCCCAAGCCTGCAGTACCTCATCCTTTTCCTCAGCCTTTGTCACTATCTTTCCCCCTGCACTTCTCAGCCCTCAGCCCTCCTTTTGTTGCTAATGTATTTATAGAAACATTTTTATTGACTTTTGTGACAGTAGCCAGATGAAGTTGCCCAAGATGACCTCCAACCATCACACCATCCACAAGTCTTTCTGTGTTCACAAACAACGGGTCCAGCAGGGTGCTCTCCCTAGTTGGCTCCCTCACCAACTGCGTCAGGAAGTTATCTTCCACACTCTCCAGGAGCCTCCTAGACTGTTTCCTCTCTCCCATATTGTATCTCCAGCAGACATTTGGTAAGCTGAAGTGCCCCATGAGAATAAGGGTCAGGGATTGTGAGACTTCTCTCAGTTGTTTATAGAATATTTCATCTGCCTCTTCATCCTGGTTGGATGGTCTATAACAGACTCCCACCATGACATCTGCCTTGATGGCCTTCCCCCTGATTCTTACTCATAAACTCTCAACCCTATTGTCACCATCATTAGGCTCTCAGACAGCCAAACACTCCCTAACATACAGGGCTACCCCATCACCTCTCCTTCCTTGCCTATCTCTTCTGAAGAGTTTATCGCCATCCACTGCAGCACTCCAGTTGTGCAAGTCATCCCACCATGTTTCTGAGACTGCAACTATATCGTAGTTCTCCAGCTGCTTAACAGCTTCCAACTCCTTCTGTTTGTTGCCCAAGTAATGTCCAGACATACAAATTAAGCTGTAAGAGAAATCTGTATCTGCCCATAATGCTACAGTAGTGAAATTAATTATGGGCTGGCAATAACTCGAAGTTTTATTGTTTTACTGAAGGCCACTATAAAGCAACCAAAATGGGAACTCTGCTTTGCTGCATAAAGTGTTCACAAATATTAATAAGTTAAAACTGGTGCCTTTCTCTTCACTGTCACTGTTTATGCCATTTAAGCAACACAGCTGGACCTTGCTTTCCTGGTTTCACTGGAGTAATATGTTTTCTTTTCTGTACAAAACCCAACATCTGAGTAGGAGCTGTCCCTCAAAGACTTAACCAGAACATCAACAATAAACAATACTGTACTTATTCCTAAATGCTCCAGAAACACCCCAACAAAACTCTCTTGCAAACCAAAGCACATCACCATAAAACAAGTGTCTCTAACCCAATACATTCTTTGGTGGCAACCATATGCATTTTGGTGAGATAAAACTGTAGGACTATTGCACCATTAAGACACAATTCAAGACTTGGGGCACCAATACAGATAAATGTGCAAGAAAAAAAAATGTTGTAAACTCAATTTTCCTAAGTTATCATTATGATCATTAAGATGACAAGTATTCATTTGCAGTCCTCTGAGAACTAAACTATATTTTGTTTTCTCCAAACAAAAAGATGTTATTTTCTTGTTAAAAAAAACCCCAAACCCAGCATTTATTACAAATCCTTAGCTATCATCCACTGAAAGACTGTCACAGTCCTGTTTCAGGCAGCTGGTAACTGGGATAGCTTCAACAGCACACGGCTTCACACACATCTCAGGAAGATGAGTAATCTGTAGAACCGGGCTGGCAGGAAGGTTTCTTAACTCTCAGCCCAGTACACAGTCCAAACAGAGGTTATCCTTTTCTATTCTGCATCACTCTGAAATTTCCTGCACATTCTGCTCTCACTTACAGCCACAGAGACGTATAAACTCAAATGACTATGTACAAAATCCCAACTGAGAGTTTTCCCTTATTTTTTTATTTTATTTAAAAAAACCCAAACAAACAAACAAACTTGGATTGTGGAAGTTTTTACCTTATTCACCATTCCTAGTATGTTTCCCCGCAAATTTTTGTTTTGAATAATTACATCAGGATTCTGTAAACTTTTATTTCTAAATATGGCAAAGCATAGGCAATGAAAGATGGTACTTTTATTACAATATTGCTGTATTGGGTTTGCGTGGACAGGTTTTGGTAGCAGAGTGGCGCATATGGGTGGCTTCTGCGAGAAGCTGCCAGAAGCTTCCCCCATGTCCAGCACAGCAAATGCCAGCCACCTCCAAGACGGACCCGCTGCTGGCCAAGGCTGAGCCCATCAGTAACGCCTCTGTGAGAACGTAATTAAGAAAAAAAAAGGGGGAAGAGAAAAGGCTGCACACTTTGCAGCTGGAGAGAGGAGTGAGAAGATGTGAGAGAAACAGCTCTGCAGACACCAAGGTCAGTGAAGAAGGAGGGTGCTCCAGGCCCCGGAGCAGAGATTCCCCTTCAACGTGTGGCGAAGACCATGGTGAAGCAGGCTGTCCCCCTGCAGCCCAGGGAGGTCTGTGGTGGAGCAGATGACCACCTGCAACCCATGGAGGACCCCACATTGGAGCAGGTGG
>NW_010297510.1:25472-29302 GCF_000700745.2 Antrostomus carolinensis | reverse complement strand
CGCCTCCAGCCTATCTGGTTCAAAATGGTGATATAAAGTTAAAAGTATCAGCATTAGTCTGATCTAATTATACTAATTTAAAAGTCGACTAAAGTTTCTGAGATCATACTGCTAGGAATCATATATTAAAGGGAGGCTACTCAAACTTATTTCCTACTTCTCTGTGCTTTGGTTCACAAAGTATAACTTGCTTTGATGTCTGATGAGGGTGTAGTTACAGCTGAATATAAAAACTGTTGTTCTTGTTTAAAAAAAAAAAGTGGAAATTTAGTTTAAAATCTGTATTAAAAGAGGCATTTAAGCTGCTGCATAAACTCTTAAAAAGTAGGCAAATGCCAATTTTAAATAACCTCAGGCAGCCTTAATTCTGTCCCTTTGCATAAAATCATTAGGAGTAAGCCTTTAATTAATTACATGATTGCATATTATTTTTCCCCACAGGAATCGTGCTTCACTTGGTGCACAGTACAAACATAAAGGGCAGAATTAAGGTGGCAGGAATAATCATACCCTAACTTTTGAGTACTTTATAACTAAATGATATCTATTTGATATCTATTCTGTTTTGTAAAAGGTTTCCTGTCTCAAATTATTGAATATAACGTGGAATAGTCAGGCCAGTATCTGAAACTAGGTGGCAATCACTGAATATGAACTGAACTCTGCCTTAATTTTGTGCATTTTAAATTCACTTTTGCTTTGGATATTCTCAGTGGAGTTCAGGAGACGATCACCATGAGTAATCAAGATATGAAAGAGTAGGGTCTTGACTTGGTTTTATGAAAGTTACTGTGTGACAAGGGGACAGCTTAGTCTCCTCATCATCATTAGGATCTTTGGATACCAAACCAAACCTCTGTGAGGCAGCAGAGCAGAATCTAGTTTCCATAAAGAAAATATATATATATTTTTTTTTTTTCCCCTGGACCTTGCAGCCCTTGTGACATAGACGTAATATTCTGTAACTAAAGATGTGGATTGCTGGATGTGAAAGGCTATATTTAAACAAAACATAATGGGTTAGGTGTCATGTCTCAGTTGTGGTAACTATGAAAAAAACCCATGGACTACCATGACATTTCATTTTAATTATTGCATTCTCTGATTAAGAATCGTGGAAGCAGGGAAAGTTGTATGAATTGCGCCCATATCTTACAAGCCTTGTTTCTGTTTCAAAGGGTTTAATCACGTAACTTTGAAGAACACTATGTTTTCCTTCTAGAAGCACCAAAAACATGCATTGAAAGGACTAACCTTTTTTGTGTATTGCTTCAGGTAGAAAAAAAATAGCTTTATCCTGATTGCATTTCAAATGTGTGGGACACATAATCCTGTCCTGTTTAAATTGCTATTCTTTTGCCCAAGACCGTTGTGACTTGGTAGTAGATAAACAGACATTTAAAACACATCCCTTGTTCTATTCAGAGAGCCAGAGGTTGCCACATGATAGGAACTTAAATCAAGACAATTTCAAGTCACCGATGAGATGTGGAATGCTGGCATTATTCCTGTTTCTTGTTTGTTACTAATAGCTTGACTGAGTATTGAGACTAAACCTAAAATGCTGCCATCAGCACCAACTACCCTTTAGATTAGCACACATCTCCTATTCCCTGGCACATAGTTAGACCAGCTTAATGTCAGAGCATAAAAAAGATACTTGTTAAATAATTTCCCAAAGCTCCTTCTCAATCTTTAATTTGTTTTCTTTTTTACCTCCTCTCCTTCCTCCCCCTTTTTTTCTCTGTGCCGAAGGGTACACCATTAAGTCGGGCTGATTTAAGGGCTGTCAACATCAACCTCTGCGACATGTGCGTTATCCTGTCAGCCAATCAGAATAATATTGATGATGCTTCGCTGCAGGACAAGGAATGCATCTTGGCGTCACTCAACATCAAATCTATGCAGTTTGATGACAGCATTGGGGTCTTGCAGGCTAATTCCCAAGGTAAGGACTGCCCTATAATACTTCTCTGCAGTGCCTACAGGGGACAGGACCTGGCAGGAAGAATATCCCTCACTCAGTAATTCAAAGAGCCCTACATCAGCTTGCTTGACAGTTAAACCTGCTGATTGGTATGATGGCTTTTAAAGGGACAGTCACGTAATTTCTCTGCTGCATCACAAAGCACATCTTGCAGAGGAAAAATGAATGAATGTGAAACTGTCATTTTTTTTAATTTTTTCTAAAAAACATAGAAAATCATTGCTTGCTCACCCTGCCCTGCCCTGCCCTGCCCTGTAGCTTTCTTACCAGGGCAGTTGCTGTTACATAGCCAAAGCTAACTCATACTCACTTTGGAATACCTGAAGCCTCTGCCTAAGAGGCTTTCTTTTTTATTTAAAGCACATTTCAGCCACAGAGAAAAAGAGCTGAGTAACACAAGCCAAAAAGTAAAACAAAAAGAACAAGAGTTTTAAATTAAGTGTGTTTACAGTTCTGGTGCCTCCTTGCTCAAAAAGCCACTTAGAATTAACTCAAAGCTGATTTCTTCTCATGGTTTGACATGTACTCATCCCATTGAAGGACAATGAACAAAATCCTTCAGTCTGCTGAGAGTAGGAAACTGATTCATAGGGAGCCAAAGGCTATTTTACACCAACTGTGCTTATGCAAAGTAGCTGCAAAGCAGTCATAAGCACCCTGGTGAAAACCAACAGTGTAAAAACAATAATCTTTTCAACCCTAAAGGGTCTTGCAGCATGTGCAGCTGAAGTCTACTTTGATAAACATATTAAGTGGTGCAATAAACATTCCCTCTGGATCAAGCCCTTCTATAAATGTAGGTGTAGAAAGGATAGTGCTTTGATCTGCAATTTCCCCATAAGCCTGACCTAGAGAGAGTTTTACCTCAAGGACTGTGAGAGTTAAGATTAAGTTCAGTTGTTCCTTGCTACATTCTAATCAAGAAATAGGAATAATGCGTCAAAACTCAGAGGCAGTGGTGTCACTTCGTGAATATGGAAACTTCTTGAATGTGGAAAACTCTTTAATAGAATCAGCAATAAAACTGTGGAATTTAATAACTGGAATTAAATTAAAACCAGGAAACTAAAAGTTTGAAATTTTCAAAGTGAGGTTGCATTGTCCTCTGGATCACAAATAGATTTAGAGAAGAAAAGGAAGGAAGAGTTTTTTCAGTCTCATGGGTGTTTGAAGTTTCAAATCTGTGGCCTGGAAGCAATACAATTCCAAATATTTTATAGGTCTTCCCTTAAAAATTTCTGAGACTGATTTGCTCAGACTATGATAACTTAGAGTCATGATGAGGAAACTCACTGCAGTAGTGGAAGACTGGCATGCAGGTTCCTTCTTTTGCTGATTTAGACCTCGGATGGGATTTGTAATTTTGTATCTGAAAACCAAATGTGTACTTTCACTACCAGGCTATTGACTATTCTTTGGTGGATCTCTCTCAGTCTCCTATCACACATATATTTAAAATAATAATGAAATAAAATCTGTTTGTCTCACCTCTTTTCTCCTGTGGTGCGTTGGCCCTGGCTGGATGCCAGATGCCCACCAAAGCCGACTCTATCACTCCCCCTCCTCAACTGTGCAGGGTGAAAAAAATATAATGAAGGCTCATAGGTTGAGGTAAGGATAGAGAGATCACTCACCAATTACTAGCATGGGCAAAACAGACTTGACTTGGGGGAAAAAATGAAATTTAATTTGTTACCAATCCGACAAGAGGATAATGAGAAATAAAACCAAATCTTAAAACACCTTCCCCCACCCCTCCCTTCTTCCCAGGCTTAACTTCTCTCCCAATTTCCACCTCCTCCCCCCCAGCTGCACAGGGGGGCAGAAGACGGGGGTTGAGGTC
>NW_010297510.1:24261-24948 GCF_000700745.2 Antrostomus carolinensis | reverse complement strand
CCTTTTTTTTTTTTTTTCCTTAATTACAGAGGCGTTACTGATTGGCTCGGCCTTGGCCAGTGGCGGGTCCATCTTGGAACTGACTGGCATTGGCTCTGTTGGACGTGGGGGAAGTTTCTGTCATCTTCTCTCACAGAAGCCACCCCTATGTGTCCCCCCGCTACCAAAACCTTGCCACGCAAACCCAATACACCTCCCTTCCTTCCTGTTCTCAAGCATGGGCAGTCTGAGAGAATTTCCTTCTTCTGCCTTTGCTTAAGAAGTTAGTGATATTTCCAACACTTGGCTGTTATATTTTACTTCTGGTAGTACGCTGGATCTTAGATCATCCCTGAATGAAGGGATGTTTATTGCACCACTTAATATGTTTATCAAAGGTAGACTTCAGCTGCACATGCTGCAAGACCCTTTAGGGATGAAACATATGGTGGACACAGCTATCATGACGATTTAATATAAATTAGGTGATTCAACTTCTGCTGATCAAGAAGCAGCAATCTAGAACCACCCCACAGCTGCTTACTTGCAATTAACTACCTTTATTTACAGTGCGAGCTGTCATTTTATTTTTGCTCTAACATTTGTGTATTATTTGATTGACTTATCTTTAACACATTGACTGGTACAAACCTCAAGTATTGGCAATCTGAATTTTTCTAGATCTGAATGTATGATTTTGAGATTAGA
>NW_010297510.1:312-24233 GCF_000700745.2 Antrostomus carolinensis | reverse complement strand
TTCTGTGCTGTTCTTTTATGTGACTTCTATTACTGATCATAGGAAACACTGACATTAGAAAATTTGTGTGTGTGGGAGAAGGTCAGTTGACCTGCGACAGAGTGTTGAAAAGAGAAGAAACAAAACAAAATATGTGAACAACCTGAGAAATATATGGGCTGAACTGTGAGATTTTTGGTGAGAGAGTTAACAGTGTAATCTTACTTTTGCTATTCTAAGTAATAAACTAGTATAATTCTGTAGTCACTAAACAGTGGAATCTCATATGAAAACCTGATATATAATTTATGTTTATGCCTCATAAAAAAGAAAAAAAACACAATAATTTAAATAGGTTATTGAATGCACAAGGATCTTTCCAGTTTTTGTCTGTGATTATTTCACTCCAGTATCAGACAAAATATAACACCATTACAAGAAGTGTGCCATAAAAAGCAGGATGAAAATTTATTTAACCATCAGATAAGCCATAGTCATTGGCCAGTGATGAAGTACAGGGCCATATCTATAATTCCTTTTTTCTAAGTTGATAGCAAAAAAAGAACCCACAAATCTGAGGATTTCATTCCCTTCTCCCCAAAGCCTCACCCTCATCACCTGCTTTAACACCAAAGTCACTTCCAGACCTAGGCATATAAACATTCCATCACTAGCCAACCTTCTGTATACATCCAAACATGTTCTTTCCAACCAAGGATGTAGCATTGCATGTTTGGGAGGGTGGAAATACAACAGAAAGCTTTCCTGATAGGGAAAATCCTGTAATATGGCCACCAATTTCCAATGGATTAAGTTAACTGCTGAAAGAAAGTCTACTGAATTAATCTGGTTTATATAAAAAAAAGATTTTTTCATTACTAGTTCAAGATTAACTTAATACGTGCACAACAGTTCTCATGCAGGAACAAAGACTTGCTAGTTTCTCCTCAAGCTGTTAAAATATTCACAGGCTTTTGGACTGGATAGCATTAATTATCTGGACCTTCTATAAGCAGTATGACAAAATTTTAGTCCTCTGGTCTGCCTGCCTTGAGTCCTAACTGATCCTGCCAGAATAGCATCTTAATCAACTGGAATGCTGTGCCTTGACTTCCTGAAGAAGAAGAAAATAGCTCACAGTTCCAAAGCACAGAACAAAAAAAAAATAATGTGCTGGACCAGAGCTACAAAGGACCCTGAAATACCTGGAGTAGATGACAGTAAACTATTGAAGTTGTCAAATCTATGTTCATTATCGGTTGTCCAGCAACTTATGACAAAACACATGACCACACAGAACTGTGAATGCCAGCAAGGTGCTTCATTAGAAGGAAAAGCTTACTAACTTCCTGATTCTCATTCTGTCCCTTCAAATACAAAGTGAGGTTATTTTGTCAATAAGTATTTTGAAAACCAAAGAATATTAGATCCATGTTACACATTTGTGCTCCCTCACCATCACATTTTTCCAAAACACCCAGGCAGATTGAGTCTGGGATGGACTCTGCCTTGGTGCAGAGCTTCATTAGTTCTTTCCCTCATTTTGTTGGCCTTTCCATCCTTTCTTATTCAAGTAGCATCTATTGACTATTCCCATTTAGTTTTTAATGTTTCTTGTATTTTTCTTTCAGAATCTTACATTGTGAGAATTTTACTTGTTCTTTTACCCACCAGATGAACAGGGCTCAACACAAAATATTTTTCTTCAGTTGTAACTAAAACTGCTATTTGGCTTTCTTCCCAAAACCAAGAAAGACAATTATACCTAACTATTCAGAGATTTTATAAATACTGTACCAGAATAGCCTCTGGGTAGTAACTTTAGGTATCCACCTCAATAATTTTCTTTTATTGGATAGTGATTTAGATCTTATTTTGAGTACTATATAATAAAAGCAATACATTGCATTAAAAAACACTTACTAAACAATAAGAAAAAGTGATCATATGGCTCCAGATCTAAAGTACAGAAAGGGGAGGCTGTATAGTAACGTTTTTTTCTATGGACATTACAAGACAGATCACAGTACAGCAGGGTAAATGTATTTCATCATAGTAACAATAGCAGCTGTTTTCTGAATGACTTCAACTTGTGAGAATTTTCCCTAGGAATGCTATTTCAACATGTGAGAGATCTTTTTAAGGCCTCCATTTACAGTTCTTGTAATAGATCCTCCAACAAGAAAAAAAATAAAGAGAAAAAAAATAAAGAGGGGATGAACTCTGGGGTAATACATCTCATACATCATGGCAGGATTCTTCTGGAGAAAATCCTTTAAAATCCAGTATACATACTCAGAATTTTGCACACCAAATTTGAAGTGTAACAGATTACACAAGCTAAAATAACCTTGTACAAGTTTGGTTTCATTTGAGCCAGTTCCTTTAAAAATCACTTGTGACTTCATTATCATTTTTTGTTGGAGCTTGCTTAAACTTCGATTGTAAGGACAAAAAACAGTTAGCCACTGATTTTCATTAGATTTATTTCACAATCTGTTGATTAATTCTTAAATTATTGCAATTTATGATGGATTTAGTCTTGCAATCTGCTGCAAGAAATTTCCTATTAAACCAAATTTGTGATCTACATTCCATTGTGTTTGCACATTATATATTCTTTTACATCTCAGTTTTTCTTGACTGTTTTATCTCTGAAATGTTAGCAAAAGAGAAAGAGAACAACAATAGCACTATCAGGATTGGAAATGAGAGAAAGTTCTTAAACAAGGGGAAAGGATAAATACTGTCTTGAAATGCTTGACCAACAATGTTTTTCTGTCACTTTCAGAGAGAACTATTGTAGTGCTGTTAGAGATGTTTGTTACAAGGTCAAAACAATAGTTTTATTCCTGAAGGGGAGTTTTTTGGTGAATGTTGAATCTTATTTCTCTATTTTATAGTCAGAAGATAAAGTTTTAAAGCGAAGATCTCAGAATATGGGGTTTGATAATCATAGGTGCAGTTATTTTGTAGGCTGTTACGGAATTTAATATTCTGTGACAACTCCAGCACTGTTTCCTGTGTTTAATTTTTTTATCACATGAAAATGTAAAAATAAAGAGCTTTACTTTCAAATACAGAAAATCAAACTACTTAAGCCAGCTAAATAATTTCAGAGTTTAAGGAATTACTTAACCTCCTTAGGAAAGGATATAAGTAAATGTAGAACATTAAATGTAGATGTAATACTAAAAATAAATAAATTAATAGTGCTGGCAAAAAGTGAAAAATTTGGAGTAATTTTTTTAAGTGTCAAAGTGAGCTATGACACTGACTTTAATCTTTTAAATGCTTAGATTCCTGTGTGTCTTTGCAAATCAGTGTAATTTAGGCTGCGGAGTGCTTGTTATACTTAAAGATAGCTCATAATTTTCTAAATCACATAGATGTTTTGAAAAATTTTCTCCTAGATAACGTCAATCCTACCAGTCACATTTGCAAAAGTGGTAAGTATTTTGCATTGACATCAGGGTTATTGGTTTGTCAGGATTAATAGTTCAGTGTAGGTGTTACACCTGATTAAGGATGGTTTTTTGCTGTGTTTCTGAATGCTTCTTGCATTTTTGCTAACATCAGTTGTCGTAAATGACAAAAATAATAATCCAATTAACAAAATTTTCTACTTGGTTGATTGGTTATTGTTTAACTAACTGAAATTTGACATGTTTGTTGTAGTTCAGTTCCATTATTATTTTTCAAAAAAAAAGGCTGACCATCCTAAGTAATGAAGTTAACTGAAAAATGAGATAAGGGTATTCTAACTTCCCAGCACATGTCCTACATCACCATCTGCTCACAAAAAAAATCAAATTTTTGAAGAGTAGATCACTGTGGTAGATAACTCAGTGTTACCTTTTTGCAACACGCGCATAATTTCTTATCCTGCTGAACCAGATGAATCAGCTGATAGCTGTTATTTATTTTATGGTCGCACACTGGAGCTCTAGATGGGATTAAGAGCTTGTTGTCATAGTCCTGATATATACAAGAATAAAATATGGCCTTTGCCCTGGCAAGTTTGCAATCTGATGCCTTGCTTGTTCCAAAACTTACATGCTTAGTGTTATACAGGTTAATAAATCTCTCTGACTTCAATGAAACTATCTACCTGTGAAAGTTAGATTATGTACAATTCTTTGCAAGATTTGGACTTAAATAAACTAAAGAGGCTGGGTGAGAGAGAGGCTGTTAACTTAGTTTTGTTTCCTGTGCTACAGGAGCCACTTATGTTAGGACCTTGCTAGCCTTCACAAGCAACCTTGGACAGAGAAATTCCCACCCAAGCACCATTTGCATTTCTTGTCTTTTCCTTGCAGCTGGGTGCCAACATTAGCTGCTGGAACTTAGACACGCAGAGAACACTTCCCTGACTCTCTCAAAGTTTTCCTAGGAGGAGAAAAAAAACTATTAAGAAAAGAGGTTTTCAATTCTGTTGCTTTTAAACTAAAAATGTCTTGAGGAATGGCTGGAGAGACACGTTTCTTTGACACGATATCCCTGTATTTGAGAAATTCTGTTAGGTCCTAGCCGAAATACCTTCAAGGTTTCACAATTGCCTCTTTCTCCTCTGCTTTCAAGACACCTTCTGCTTCAGCCAGGGAAAGATAAAACCAAGCAAAGGAGGGGGATAGTACAGTACATCAAGCACGTGGTTCCACACTTGAACTATAAATATGTTTAACCATCCCAAGACTGTTATAAATTCATGGTGAATCTATTTTATTATTATTTGCTGTTCAACATCTTGAAAGCAAACCCCCTATTATGAAAGTATACTATTTGGTGCATTTCTGATGCTGGGAAATAAAAAAAACTCCTGCTCTTTTTATGAGCATTAATTATACACCAGGCAAGGAAGCAATTGCCTCTATGTTATGAAATATTAAATCAAAATGCTTCCTGTTCCCAGATGTCCCAGAGATAAATACAGCAGTATTTTGAAGCCCCGCTTGGAGTTGTTTTGCCTGCAAATTTATAGTTTTGTCTCCATTTTCAGAAAGCCCTGTTTTATGTGAAGTATAGCACTCTTGGTAGTTTTTAAGGAGCAAACTCCTCTGGAGTTGCCTATGTAGGCAACAACTCTTATGTAGATTGCACACAAGGGATCTGAAGTTGAAAGGCTCCTTTAAGATGACAAATGGGTTGAAAGTGTTATTGTCTTTGATTGCATGCTTTACATCATCTGTATGTAGGAATAAGAGAGCCATACTTTATCTTTAGCCATTTTATAAATATTTAAGTCCTTATAGTTGCCTAAAGATATTAAAGCATATTTTACAGTAGTTGGAATATAAATATTATATATAGCACAAGATACCAAAGTAGTTTAATGAATTCATAATTTTCTGTTCACTTTTATTGGAATGTGTTTTATGTTCCAAAACTTCCATTTAAAGAATAAGAGACCATTCTGCTGTGTGACAAGATGTGAGCCAATAGTGAATGTTATCAAAATTGCTTTAAATTATGATATGGGACTTCAATTAGCAAGAAGAAAGGGAACATGGTTGTTAGAATGTACTACACCAATCTCTGTCTCTTAACTTTAAAAAAAGTCTTTTGAAGAAACTATTTGTTTTTTTAAGTCTTTAAGAAGTTGTAAGGTGTTTTGTTTCTCTGTCTCTATTTTTTAAAATTTAATTGCAGGAGTTGCATATCTAGATCCTATTATATGAGTAATTTTTTTTTTTAATTTGAAGTTTAGTATAAAAGGTTTGTATTTCATAGCCCCTTGAATACAAAGCTGTGTTGAGATTATAATCGTGAATCTTTCAAATTCCCATCAAATAAAAAAAAAATTTAAAATTTCAGAGAGTTACACTGTTTCCCAGTAGGAGTCCACGCTGGGTAATGCTTGCTAATTACCCACAACAAAAGTAGACACACAATGCTGGTAAATTACCTGACCCTTTGCATTTTAATGAGGCAACAAGGATTTCATGAACTGATGTTGTTTCAGTGGTTAATGGTGTCAGCAATGTTGTAATTGTAGACTGAGGCACATTAGCTGCAAAACCACATGTAGGAAAGGTTTCTCCCGACAGACCCTTTGGAGAATTGAACAGGGTATTATCATTAAGCCTATGTCATTTGCATGCTGCTAATCACTTACTTTATTATCTTGTGTATCCATTGTCTTTCTTTAATTGCTCTTTAAATGAAAATTAAAAATAGTTCCAATGCCCATGATACTTGTGATAGCATCTTGATTATGAAGATAACTTCAAGAAAATGGAACATATAGATAATATATTACAGAATTACAAGATAGTTTGAAAGTTATATACCATAGCAGGCAGCCTCATGAGCATAATTCTAGTATCTTTCTTTGATTCAGTATGTATTGTTTGTTTAATAAATGGTTATTTATATGCATAAAGGTTGTTGGGGTTTTGGGTTGTTTTTTTGTTTTGTTTTGTTTTGGTGTTGTTTTTTAGTAGTGTGTACATGAATTCAGAGATCAGTGTCACACGATAGTGTGGAAGAGATCCAAAGCATCAATATCCAGCAGATTCCATCAGCCTAATAATGTTACAGGAAAAAAATAGTTTTTAGTTCTTCGTTCTTTGCAGTTAAATCCTAGTCTGTGATATCCATTGTGAAAGAGCAGAATCTAACACCTGCTAATGAGTTGCAGAATGTCAACAGCTTTAGGGTAAAACTTACAAAATAGTTGGCATTCTTTTATCAAGACTGACCTGTTGATTTTTAAGTTTGACAAGGTGAAATTTGAGGCAGCCCAGACTTTTCATAACAGGCAGTCTCTAAAAATTTGTCAGCTCCTGGTTGCGAAGAACCTTCCAAACCTTTCAGCACCTGCAGAGTTGAATAGTCAGGCTGAACTGGGGCACTGCCTTCCTTTGAGAATCAGTACTGCTGTACCCCATATAATGTATTTTTGCAGCTTTTCTTTTTAACATCTGAAAAAATGAAACCTGAAAAACTAAACCTGTGTATTTTACAAATGGTATGGTAGGATTTTTTTATTGAAGGAAGGAAGGTGAACTTTGTTTTTGACTAGTTATTGTGATTTATTTTTATTCAACAGACCATAGTAAGATTATGGTTACTGTGAATTTTCATACTAACTTCTATGGATACAAGTTTAAGGTTATATAAAATTTCTGTAATGTAGTAGGAATACCTGATTATTTGCAAACTTTTCCTAGATCTCTTAAGTAGATCCTACAAAAGTATAGTTGAGATTGCACCTCTCATACTGATTTGAGGTTTGATCCCTTGCTGATCAGTAAAGTGAGGCAGGGGACAGCAGTGCCTTTCTGAGCTTTTCCTCAAAGACTAGAGCTCTCTTGACTCATTTCTCCATAGACCTTCCCTCATGTGAGTCAAAGCTATCCCCTTTGATAAACAATGGGAAGTCTTCAGGAGACAAAGGTGGGGAAGTGCTTTTCAAAATCATTCTCCTTGCAAGAAAGGGAAATTATTCCACTTACTTGCTGGAGAAGTACAGCCTTACCTTTGTGTCTCCCAGGTTTCCCAACATTTGAAAATTTGATTATTAGCTCTTCAATTGAATCTTCAATTCAGTTCTTGAGTGGCAATGTAAACTCTGTCTCTCTGAACATATCTTCCATTTTGAATGAGAAAGTTTAGACTGAATTACATAGACAAAGAGGGTGCTTCTTAAAATTCGGAATATGTCTTGATTTTTTTTTTTTTAATTTTATATCAACGTGCTTTTTGATGTCAAATGTAAATAGGCCTGAAAATTTATCTACAGATTTAAATTTCAGAATCACCCTTCCCAAAACCAGAGATTCAAACTTCTTAAACTACCTCACTACCAAAAAAATCCACATTGCAACTTGAATATTTATTCTTAGAATACTATCAACAAGAAATAGACTAAAGACTCTCATAAATACTCCAAAGCTTTTGTTGAAAGGACAGTTAGGAAGTAAACATTTTATATTTATCAACCGATTTAACTCTCCAGTAAATAATGATGAATAGGAAAGTTAATGTGTTGTTTAAGTGTTTATACAGATTATGCCATTTTTAAATCCAACAGTATAATTTAGATACATGAATGACAGTAAATAATATAATGCTGAAAACTAAAAAAAACCCCCAACAAACAAACAAAAAAAAACAACTCCAACAAAAAACTGCATACTGGCAGTTTTCAGTATGACTGTACTGTGCACTGGATACCATGGCATATATTTTATGATTGCCACTTAATTTTCACTACTTAAAAAAATATCACATTACATTTTACTGTCATCACTGTCCTTTACTAGCTTGGTTGCTAGTGTAATGGGTTTTTGATCCCATATAAATAAAATAAATATGGAACTGCTGTAGAGACACTTCTGCTGGTACTACTTTAAGTATAAAAAGACATTTGAACTATGAGAGACAGGCAAAACCCTTGAAGATTTTAGCAAAAACTCTAATGAAATGAGTCATTCTGCCATGAAAATGAGTTACTTTTCTTTCTAAGATTAATATTCACTAAGAGGGGAGAAACTGTGAGACAAAATAGTGCAAACTTAGCAATGGAAAGTTCATCTGTTTTTCAAAAGCAGGCAGTACCTCACTGGTTTTGTGTATACTTTTCCTTTTTTCTTGATACATTTGAGCAAATTATGTTTAATTGCAGTGGTGACTGTATACTTTGGGTATTCTACCCCCTAGAATGGCCATCAGAGGCTGAAGTTGCTTTCTGGCTTCTTGATTCTGGATCCTGTACTAAATGAAGAAGTTTCCAAAATTTACAAATCGGGTACTACCAGTAGTATCACTACTGTTCTTCAGGCAATTGTGTCTACACAACCTTAGATGATATTGATAGCTAGTATATTGCTACTGGTATATTGTTCAAGAATATGCAATTAGAGAGCTACTTCAGATTCATCCTGATTCTGTAACTATGTAGATTTTTATTTTTTTATGTGGGGAAAAAAAAAAAAAAATCTTCATTGTCTGTTTATTTCCGGTCAGAGTCAAGAGTAATTGCAATAAGTTAGCCAGTTTTAGTATATGGTAGACCTGTATTGAAATGGGAATAGAATGTGGCATAATGTATACATGGCATATAAACCAGGGGTAATGTATCAAGCTGAACAGAGTATGAGTTTGGTTTGATATGTTAGATATTCCTGTGAACTTCACTAACGGGGGGTTGTCATTTCTTTCAATACAAGTACTTTCTGGAGGTACTTACCTTCCTATTACTTTATCATGCATGACAGGGGTGTTTTTTATACTGGCCAGTAATACTGATAATTCTGAAGTTCAAACAATTGTTCTGATGGAATGATGTACATGTTTTAAAAATATACTTCAAAACCTAGGATGTTGTTTCCTTATTCCTACTTCAAATAGGGCACCATGTTATTTTCAAGGTTGAGATTAAACTGCAGCAGGGATGTAGTAAGCTACCTTGTTGGATCAGGAGGGTTTTGTTTGAAGAAGTACACAAATATTTCTTACACAGTTATCATTCCCCACAGTGATAACTGCACCTGAGTGTCAGTGATTTGATGTGGGTTTTTTTCTGGAAAAGTTAGTTTAGTGTTATCTGTAGTTCAAAACAACTTGATACTCATTTTCACACATGATATCTACTAAAATGTTTTTTACAGACATGCTACTCTGAAGATGTGTGTGTTACAGAAGGCAGTATTTGAGTGACAAAGAGCATGACTGATTTTTTTCCCCCTACTTATGGTGTTCAATTTGAAGTTTTGGTAAAAATTTTTGGCTTGCAGAGAACCTTTGTAGTGATATGGTGAAAGCATTAATGCCAGAAGGAAATCCTCTGTTAAACCTGTCTTTCAAAAAATATATTCTCACATAAAAACACAAAATCCACCTTCCTTTACTCTGAGCATTTAATCAAGCCCTTAAGTTTTTAAACTACAAATGTAGTCTTTGAAAATCACCTGCATACTGTCACTTGACAATGTGCTTTTATGACAACCTGTCCACTAAAAAGTTGTGACAGGATTTGGTGAAATCTGGCAGGATTGGACATGGGCACAGTATGCTCTCTAGTCAGCAGGCTTTGCCAAGAGTTGCTTTTTACAATATGAAGTAAGACGGGAGAAGAGCTTTTGGATACTTGCAAATAGATTAAACTGCAGGAAATATGCAGGAAGCCTATGGAGCATACCTGCCAGATAAATTAGAGGTGGTCTTGATCTGAATCCAACCTGCCTCAGAGCTCAGCTCTGGGAATCCAGTTCAGATTTCTTTGATAAAATGAGGCCTTAGCCTTCACAGTTAAATCTTTGATCCCCAAGACAGCTTCAAATGTGTGATTTTAGTTTCGACTCAGCCTATAGAGAACTTAATGACATTTTACCATAGGTTTCCAGCTCAGTTCCAGCTTGAGTAATTTACAAGTCTACTGGCACTATTTAGCCCACACAGACCATGAAGTCAACTGTAAGTAAATCCAAGTTGATGGAAAAACAATACTGCTAGAACAGAGTGACAGATGTTGATTATCACAAAATGTCTGTTTAAGCATTTTGTATGGATCCATTTCCTCACTGCATACACCTGATTTTTTTTATTTTTTTATTTTTGTAGAAGTTACAATATAATTGTGCTTAAAGATGTGGAATCATCTGCTAAAGAAATTGTCAGAATACATATTGCAAAAAAATGACTGCTGTGGTTATTACTGTTACTGCTCAGGGGAGCTATTCAGATGCCTCATTTATTGGAGCTTAATAGATTAAAAGTCCAAATTGAGTCTCATGATATAAACCTAATCAAATTCTAATCTACATAATTTTCCCATAAGCAGCAATGGGAAATTTGTTTAATTTATGTTTCAGTAGTTGCCAGTCATATGTTAGACAGCATTGTTACTTTTATTTATCAAAATATTTTTATTGATTGCTTGGTATGACATTTGGCTTTGCTCTTCCTTTTTCACTAAGGAAAAATTTACTTTATTTAATATAATGTAGGATATAATGACATAATGTAGAGTCTCGCCTAACATGCCTATATATCATTTTTAACGGTGAGCTTTCAATTTCTTTGTAGTTATTGATCACCTGTCTCTGTGAACTAGGTAATATTGCTTAATTTATTTGATAGGTTTTATTCCACATATTTATTTATTTTTGCCTGAGGTCTAAATATGCAAGGTTGATTAATGATTAAACTGAAAAGAATTTGGCATAATTTTATACAAAATTCTTTTATCTGCAAACCTGGGCTGCACTTAGATGCTACCAACTTTGTGCCCTAGAAGTACTTAGTGTAGAAAACTATTAAATGGTAAATGGAGAGTAGGGATAATTCAAAAATTAAATTTGTAGTGAAAGTGTCTAAAAACCACGGGACTTATAATGTTGTTAGGAATTTGTATTCCACAAAAAGTGGAGTATTTTGGATAGCTACTGAACCACAAATTACTGAATAAACACGTTACTATTTATTTTCTCACTTTCCAAATATTTTTATAGTTCCAGTGGTTCTTTCTGAACAAAATAAGGAAAATCAAAGAAAAAATGTCTATAAGAAGTAGCCAAACTACTCTCTAGAAGCTGGACAGTAGTATTAGTAGGTGCTACACTGAGAGGTGCAATCCACCAGAAAGAATGAATATTCATTTGGCACTAAGAGATGAATTTCCACCTGAAGAACAATATGAGAGAGCTAAATTCTTCCCAACAGGAGCAGGCTTTGGAAAAGCAGATTCATAGAATCATAGAAAGGTTAGGGTTGGAAGGGACCTTGAAGATCATCTAGTTCCAACCCCCCTGCCAGCAGCAGGGACACCTTCCACTAGACCAGGTTGCTCAAAGCCTCATCCAACCTGGCCTTCAACACTTCCAGGGAGGAGGCATCCACAACTCTCAGTGAAGAATTTCTTCCTAATATCTAATCTAGACCTACCCTCTTTCAGTTTAAAGCCATTTCCCCTTGTTCATGACAACAGAGAAAGCGGGGAAAAGTAGATGGGAAACCAACAATGGCATTACAATTGCAAAACAAAATAAAAAATTAACAAATCCAGAGCACATGGTATATTGCAAAGAGTTTAAATATTATCTGACCAGTTTGATGTAAAAACATAGCATAAAATTAATGAGAATACATCCCAAGAAATAGAGTAAGTGTGAAGTAAGTCCTCTGCATTCTACAAGTCCTTTGTATTTTACTATGTGTTGTCCTAGAGATTCAATTAGAGATTTACCCAATCATTCCTCTGTTTCTGGAGATGGCTTAGAAATTGATACTTAAAGACAGCTACAAGATGCTGCTAACTGGTAGCAATAAAATCCTGATGGCCTGTCCCTTTTTCTTGTTGCACGATGGAGAACCTGCAGAGTGTCTCAGTGTAATTGATTTCCATTCTTGATAATCTAAAAGCCCCAAGCAATTATCCTGGTTTGCTTGGCTGTAACCACTATACCTGTCTTCATGGATCTCATAGATTTCTGTGGTTTACTCTTTTCTATGACATACAGTGCTTTAAAAAATAAGAAATTATTTTCCTAAGTTTTAAACTTTGGAATTGTTTGCTTGTGCATTGAAGACTGAATAAAAAGTCACTGATGTTCTCCTGGAGTATATTTTATGTTCCCAAGACAGATGTGTATAAAACAAAATGGCTGCAGTGCATAACAGGAGTTCTAGTTCAGCTTTGGCTTTATTGGTTGAAAATACCACCCAAATAGGATATGTCGGGCCTAAGAATTCAGTAACCTAGACAAAAACTTACTTAGAGCTTTAAAAAATTGCTATAACACTTAAAAAATAAGGATGAAGACTCAAAAAAAAAAAGGAAATTTCATTTTCCCTTCGACAAATATGAGAATAAATTCAGTAAAATTGTACTTGATTCCACTGTGAGCAGTAAGTTTTTGCCAGAGGAATACTAGCTGGGAATATTTACTGTATACAGAAATAAAGGTTCCATTCTGGCTCAGTTTCCCCCAAGTGTGATGGAGGAGAGAAGCAGAAGGGCAAAAGCAAGAAAAAAACTAATGGACTGAGGTAAAGACAGTTTAATAAGTGAAGAGGGGGAAAAAAAAAAAGAAAACAAAACCCCAAAACACAAGGAACTGAAACCCAAGTAATGCAAAGGCATTCAGTCACTCAGTACTACAGCAATTTAGTTTCAGATACAGTGGCTGCAGGAACTGATAGGATTGTGCTGCACCTTGCTTCCTAATTATTGGCAAAGAGAATTCCCTTCTACAGAAACCCCCCTCTGTCACTGTATTTCCTTATGCAGGGACTACGCTCAAGCTTGCACAGACCGTGTGAATTTTACCTTAGAGGTTGATCCTGTTAAGCAGTTGTAGCCACAGCTCCCTCAGTTTGTTGAACAAGGAGACACTGTGGTTGTAAGAAGATCACAACTATCAGCTCTATTTTATGGTGTTTATGAGCATTAATGGAACAAGGTTTGGGGACTGAAGGAGAAAATGGAATATGAAAAGGAAAATGAAAAGAGGCTGTGAGGAAAGCATGTCATTTCTGAATGAATGCTCTGTGCAGAGGAATTGAATCTTTCACAGCTGAAAATGGATCTTAAATCTGATGCCTTAGCTTGTTTCAGCTTCTGTAATGAAATAGAGTTTTCCTAATACCCTGTGACCTGAATTTCTCCCTTCTTTATGGGCGCTATTCCTTGACGTACAAACCTGTATTTTCTCAAGTCAGCATTTGATGATGGATGTCAAAATACAGGTCATGTATTATGCATATAGCATTACCGATTTAAGGTGTTTACTTGTCAAGTTGAAGAAATTCAGAAATGTCACATTCACTGAATCTGCACAGCTGTCACTTGTAGTTTTTCATGCCTTTAAATGAAAGTTCTGATAAAGCAGGTTAGTTTTTGTGCACTTTTTTTTTTTTTTCCCCCCTCTCTCTCTCTTCTGGAGGGAAAAAATAGAGACCGTATCTATAGAATTTAGATTGTGACTTGGGAGTAGGAATGTGGCCTAAAGTATATGTGTACAATGCCTTGTGACTCCAAACATAGGCACAAAAATCCCCAAGTACTCCAATTTTCCTTTCCTGAAAATTTTCAAAGATTTTTGTATTTTTAAAAAGTGGATTTTTAGAAGTGTCTGAATTAAGCATAAACAAGGAAATTTAATTAAGATAGCAGATCTTTCTCACATCTTCCAAGACCATAGGACAAAAGTTATTAAGGCATGAGTCTGTTTTTCATTCAAGGAGAAAACAAAATCCCTTTAACATGCTTCCTGCATTTCAGACTGAATGCACTATGTGTGCAGTGTGCAATTACAGAGCTCCTGACAGTCCTTGTCTAACAGAAATGACACATCTACTTCAATCTTCTAACACCATCCTAGGAAGACAAATATTTGAGGGGTTAGAGAGGTGGCTACTAATAGCCTTCGATGGAGTGTGCGTGTGCGTGCCTCTGTGTGTGCACATTGCCGTAGAGGGAGGGCAAGGAGGACTTACCCATTTAGATGCAGTTATGCCAATATTCTTCAATTTCCTTTTAGCTGGTAGGGAAATACCTACAAATACACCAGAAATGTGCTCTTACCATCTGAATAGCCAGATTCACTGAAAGATGTTTTAGGGAGTGGATCCTGAGATGGGAACAAAAAAACCTTCAGTGAAAAGGGAGAACCAGGGCCTCTAGGGATGCTCTCAGCAGTACAACCCCTTGGATGCATGGGAACAAGATTAGTTTTCTCTGCTCTCAGATAAGTGAGTGTAAAAAAATCTTCCTGTTACCGTTTTTTCTTGTAATTCTGCAGAGGACTGAACTGGGCCTGCCACTTGAACTACTCAAGAAGTCTACAGCTACTTGAATTTGTTTTTTAATGTAGTGTTAACAAAAACCGTGCCTTGCCTTTCTTGTAGCATAACAGAATGCAAAACCTAAATACAAGAGCCTGCTGCAGAAGGAGGTGTCACACTAATACCCACCTGTCCTCAAATAGCATTCCCTCCCTTTGGAGTCCCACTTTAATTTTCATCTGTTGTGAGAGTGTTTTAGGGTTGCCTCTAAACCCATGAGGTGGTGCCTGAAGGAACTCCATTAAACTCACTTTGTGAGTCTGAGACATCCTAGGCTCTGCCATGCTGAAGTAACCATTCAAAGAGCCAATATGTCTATCAGTCACAGTGCCAGACACAAGGAAACATCTGGAAGCTGATACCAGTTGGGAATGCAACTCACTGTCACAGTGCCGGTCTTATTGAATTAGTTTCAGCACAATGACTAGTATTAAATGACCAACTCTTAACATTGCCAACATTTCCAATTGTCTCTAAGAAATCTACTTTCTAAAGATTTTTTGTGCACTGCTAATATTAAATAGAATTGCTCTGCTGTCTTAGGTTTGCCCATGGCAATGTTTTTGTCTTGCAAGCCTGTTGAAGATACCACATTCACTTCTTTTCTCCTAAGGAATTTCTTCACAGACTTTTCAGTCTCTTTTTACTTAGCCTGTCCTTACAATCCTCATGTTGTATCTAGCTTTCCTTTGATAGTCAGAAGGAAATTCATACTACTACCTTCTGGAGGGCTAAGTAAGTCTCTTTTCTCAGTGATTCTAGTTTTATTAGCTATATATTCTATATGTAATATAGACAAAACATAGGGAAAAACAAAATGGATATCAAATAAAAATTTTAATCCCATTAAATCAAGAAGTCCAGATCTAGTGGTTCTAATAGTTTGTCTTGTTTAGGGACAGTTTAAGAATGATGTTAATTATCACTGGAAAAGAACCATAAATCCCTCAGAAAGACAATATAAAACCAGTACCACATATTTAAAACTACAGTTTAGTTTACAGATTTCCTGTTTTGTAAATTAGTCTGCAAACTGAAGAAAGATGAAGTAGATGATATAATCTTCTTTTGATTTTAGTAAAAGATGAACATATCAATGAATTTAACTCAGTGAAACAGTTTCCACACTGCAAGAAGATAATGAAATTAGGTCAGGAATTAATTTGGCTAGAATTAATTCAGAATCAGTATATGCAGAATTCAAAACTAGTTCAGACCAGTAATGACAGAGGATCAAAAGTCTGTCCCTGGATATGAAATGTGAAGTCAAAGGAACTCAGGCATAAAGTGGCAAAAAAATGAATGTTATCTCAGAAATATGTGTTTTAAAGTGATCTTGGCTCAATCCTATTCCTGTCAAACAAATATTTGCTTAAAAATCCTGCCTTTCGTCTAAACGAAACCGTGAAGTCAAACTCTGGCTTCACCATCACTTCTTCAATAATGACATTAGATGAACATTTCCATGCTTCTGCAGCTTTAATGGACAAAAGAGAAGGAGTGCATTAGCCTCAACTGGGAATTTCCTGTCCAACTGTTGCATGGCCTTTTGTATAGCTACCTATTTTTCAGTACCTAGAATCAAACTCCAAAAGGCTTTGCGTGGGTATTTTTTATTTAAAAAACTCAACAAACAAACAAAACACCAAAAGATTAAAACATACTCAGTGTCAAGAATTTAATTTCAAGCTGTGTAGAGAATCAGGCTGAAAACAGTCTTTTTTAGAGGTGAATCTTGCTGCTCTCCAGATCTTTTTTTCCTTTGAGTGCCTGCCAATATGTTTCCTCTCCCACCTTTGTTTCTATACATCCACAAAGGTATAAAACTCTTTCTAGTTTCTTTTCAAGCATCCTTCTTACATACTGTTTGAAAACATGTGCATCTTTTTCCTTTCCTCCTATCTTTTTTTTTTTTTTTTTGTTCTTTTAGAATGGGTCCTTCTATCCCAGTATTCTTATAATGGTAATCCTCATAAAAATACAAATTACGAAAGGTATGTCTGAAAAGAAAAAATAAAACAACAACAACAAAAAAACCCCCAAAACTTTGTGTTGTTGTACTGCTCCTGGAAAACAGAAAGTCTTAAATCCTGCATGTTGATGAAGCCTAAAACCTGCTAATGGAAGCAATTTGTTCCTTGTGATTGTACTACTGTTTACAAACAATACTCTTTACAATGTTAATTGAGGTTTAAGGAAAGATGTTTGTTTCAGGATTATTTTAAATACTAATAGGACAAAATTAAACTTCTCTAACACTGAAGTCTTTATTTTTTATTTATATTTAAATAAGCATTGTTCTTCCATTTTGTATGTTTTGATTTAAAGGCTGTCTAGGATAGCAAAATAAATTTCAGCTTGTCCATTAGCTACCAAATATCTTACAGTAGAAATGACCTGCATATATGCGAAGGATTATGCTTTTAAGAAATATGGGGGATGTTTTTTTATATAGTTTCTCCTGTGTAAACATTTTTTTAACTTTTTTTTTTTTTCTTTTTTTTCTTTTAGGCTTTACACCCCCTGGGATGGATAGGTCATCTCCAGACAACAGTCCAGTCCATGGCCTGTTACGTCAACCCTCCATCACAACAGGAGCCAACATCCCTATTATAACAGAGCTAGGTAAGAAAAGCTAACATGTATCCTTTCACGTACATTCCCATATCTTTTTCCCACTTCCCTTGTTATGCAGTTGAAGGAAAATTATACTGTAGCTTACACTGCTATGTTTTATCTTCTGATAACTGTTTTGAATTACTCTCCCTAAAGAAAGGTTAGTAACAGTTGTTTCTCTTTGATTGAATAGCAAATATATTTCTCTTTCCTTTGGGTTTTCTCTGTTTTCTTAAGTAAACACTCTATGAGAAAAGACGCTTTTTACATAGTGTAACCAATAAGCAGGGTTCTTTGGGTTAAGGTTAGAAAAGAAAAAAAAACCCACCATAAGTATGAGCAGACATTTCCTGTGCATTTAATCAATAGTAAGAGGCCATTTGTTTATTTCTTCATGGTCCAGAACTATTTAATCACGTGTAACTAAACTCTGTATAATAGTATGAGACATTTTACTCTTGAGAATACAATGATGGTAGGTAACCAGACTCTGATTTCCACTCTAGCTGTGGGTATTTATGTTGTCAAGTGGTGTGATGTGAAGTGCAGAAGCTGTTCTGTTTTTTTCATGGCAAATACAAACTTGATTTGTGGTCCTTTGTCCCTTTATTTTCCTTTTCAGTTTTATTTTTAAAGCCTTACCTGTCTTTTTCCCTTACTTTATTCTCTTTCTGTACTTTCTTTTCCCCCTAAATACTTTACTTATTAGCTAAGCCTGGCAAACTTCTGCCTTTGGTTTCAATCAGTCAGGAAAAAAACAGTGGAACTCACATTCTAATGATAACTGAACTGGGTAAGAAGTGCCTTTTTCCTTCACATCACTGTCTTATTTTCTGTTGTTATTGTTCTTACTGTCATCAGCTTTCTCTTTTATTTATCTGGCTGTATCAGAGGGGCTACCCTCATGGCACTGCTTTGAATGTATTTTATTTGTGGTTCTGGTTGAAATTGACTGTCTTGTTCTGGCCTTTCTTAATGATTTCTTTCTTTTTTTTTTTTTTTCCACGCAGCATCAGTAAACCTTTGATCACACTCGTCTGACCTGCCGGCTGTTTTCATAGCACCTTCTCACCAATTCATTTTCTTTGGCCTGGGTCCCCACCTCCGAGACCTAACCCACCCACCCCCAATTTTTCCTTTTCTTCTCTTTCTCTTTTTTCTCTTTCTCTTTCTCTTTCTCTTTCTCTTTCTCTTTCTCTTCTTTCTCTTTCTCTTTCTCTTTCTCTTTCTCTTTCTCTTTCTCTTTCTCTTTCTCTTTCTCTTTCTCTTTCTCTTTCTCTTTCTCTTTCTCTTTCTCTTTCTTTGTTGTTTCAGCCTGTTGTCAATTTGGTGGACATGCCTTAGCAGTTCTCACAGGAAGTCCCAAGAAGGAGCAAAAGAAACTAGAAAAGAAAACCCAGTATCATAATTTCCCTTAAGCTATTTGTTTGTTTTGGTGAACAGACCTTGCCTCAGAAGCTCAGGTTTTGAAGCTGTAAAAAAGCAGCCAAGCTTCTGCTTTGCTCCCTCTCCATAAAGAGAGTTCTCACCAGCTTTTGCAGGCAGCCTTTGATGAGCATTTCCTATGGTGCAGCACTACATGTTCAAGCCTACCTCACCTTTTGTAGAAATCCTAGCATGCTAACTTGCATCAGGAAGATAAAGATATTGAGGATAAAGCTGCACTTGCAGAATTCACATTAGATTTATAGTACTTTGGAAACCGACGCCACACACAGTTAGCAAGCTGGTGTCAAAGTCAGGTATTAGTCTGCCAGATGTAAGTGGAAAAAGAAAGCTACTGTCAATAGTGCCTCCTCTCAAATATCAAATTAAACTAAGACACAAGCTCTTCAAAAAATACATTTTGAAATGGTATGTCAAGTTTTCAAATACCATTTTGCTCAAGAATTTGGAGAATAAATTGTTAGGCATTGTACAAAGAAAGGAGAATTGTGGGTATTGGTGTTTGCTAGGATGAAATTCTTCTGACTTCCAGGGCAGAACACTTCTCCATTTACAATGCTGAGGTGTTATGTTTTCATCGTTACATCAGACAGTGGGAAGGCAGGAATTTTAAATCCTGCTTCAGCTCAGGTCCTGACTGAACAATCATGGCCACGTACTGGCTCAACAGCGTTCTAAAAGGAGGATAACAATTCTCATCTCTTTTAGACAGCTATTGCAAGACTTTATCTATAGTTATTCATGCTTTGTAAGCTAAGCATGGCAAGTGCAATAGTATATACAGGTTGGAAAAGGTGAGGATGGAAAATGAAACTATATAGGAAGGAAGATCAGAATAATAGGCAGAAGACTTTCTAACCTAAGAAGTCCAGAGCCAAAACCTGATCAAGTTAACAGCAGCTCTCATGTTGGTTTCAGAGCTCCCTGGACTGGCTCAGGAGATGTGATCGCATAGGGAATAGGGACATAGTCAAGTGTGTGCAGTTTCAAATTCAGCTTAACTGTGACAATGAAATGCCAGAGAAAGTCTAAATGACAAATATTACTTTGGACTTTTTTAAAAAAACAATCTGATGTAGATCCTTTTCATACTGGCTAGTATAGAATTTGTGTCTAAGGAAGTGAAGTTATGGAGATGAATATTTGAACAAAAGGCAGTGCTGCAAAAGAATAGCTGGGGTATTGCTTATTCATTCAAATAGATGCATGTTAAAGGGACAGTTTATCGTCTTGTGAGCTCTAAGTGCATTAACACCACTCCAGTAAGAATCATACCAGCACATCTAACAGATGCCTGTGGGCTATATCAGAGTTTTATGGACAGACTTTATTTTAGAATGGGGTTCTGACTTGGTCTGTTGTGATAATATTTCCCTATACATGCATACAGTCTTAGCCACTGTAACTGACCAATACCAAAATTGTCTCAATATGTAAAAGAGCGTCATGTATCTCATTTTGAGTGCAGGCAGCTGATGCCACGAAGCTACTTTTATGGAAAAGGGATAGTCACCTCTCAAGAGCAAGAGAGTCACCTCTTACGAGCAAGATAATGATCAACAGTTTTTTAAATGCACGTTTTCACATCCATCTTTATTTCATTTCCAGTGACGTCAAAGACACAAGTCTGTGTTTCCAGACGTATGCCGTTTCTTTTTCTTTCTGACTGTGTAATGTGTAAGGTCACGTGCTGGTGACCCAGAAGCACTGTATGATTTTGTTATTATTGTTATTATTATTATTTTCAGTGAATGATTCAAATGTTCAGTTCTTGGACCAAGATGATGATGATGATCCAGACACAGAACTGTATCTCACGCAGCCCTTTGCATGTGGAACTGCATTTGCTGTCAGCGTGCTGGACTCTCTCATGAGCGCAGTAAGCAATCAAAACCTTTTCATTCTCTTCCGTCAGACTACTGTGAAAGAGTATGAAAGCATAGTTCCTTTTTCACAGGTAGTCAGAAGACACTTTTCCATTAGATGTCAAGACAATTTCAGAGCCTAAACTAGGTTATTTTTTAGTTGGATGCAGAGACCTTTAAACAACTGAGATATCTAGGACTACCGTGAGTCCACAATTGTAAAAGCAAAGGGTGTCATGTCAGGCTTTAAGCATAATATTTTCCAAAAATTGTTGTGTCTCCCTCCTGAAATCTAGACCCAAATTCAGTATGTCAGTTCCTATATTCACCATTCATGGGAGACAGCTTCAACAATGTTTTAAGATTTTAATTTCCTGTAGCCATGAACAACAATCTGAGTATGAGCACTGGGGGACACTGATATAACTATACAAAAGCCATTGTACATGTTACATGAACTCTACTAGTGTGAAAAGAGGTCATCATCTCTTTTTCACATGAGCTTTCTTGTGAATCAAAACATAAGTGAATGCCAGAAACTACAGATGGTGACTTTTGGTTATGTCTACATTAGGGTTTTTGGTTTGCAGCCACAGTACAGTTTTGAAGCAAACACCTCGGTCATACTCCTTTTCATCCTCCCTTGCTTCATGTTGGCTAGGTTTTCAGATAGTCTTGCTCTGTGTGAGCTGCACCTCTTTCAGAGGGACCTTAAGCTCTGATAGATGTAGCAAGGACATAGTCTTTTTAAAATCTGAGCATAGGCTTTCTGAGCTCCCTATGCATAAAGTTCCATGGTGCTGGGAATCGTCTGTTGTAAACCCCATGTAATCTTAGAAATGAGCAATCTGATTTCCTTAAAGTAGCCAAGTCTGACCTTCACTTAAATTCAGAGTGAAGCTTTTTGCTTTGAAGAAAAATTCACAGTGATCTTTATTATTTGATATTTTATTCATATTTCATATTTATGTATCTGTCTTTCATGTTTTTATTCCCTGCTATATTCCTCATATGTTCCATCCACAGATGAATAATATCAGTCTACACTGATAAAATTTTATTCTAATGCAGCCTAGAAGTTTGCAATAAACTTAAAAAAATACTTTTTTTGAAAGTTATTTGCCATATTTTGCAGATGTGACAAATTCAGAAGCACACTTAAATGCTGTACCTTCTCTAATTAAAATCTCTAGGTATAAAGTATTTAGCATTTTCACATTATAAATGGGAATAATTTAACATGAAGGTTCCAAATTGTTATACTGAGAGCTGTTTATTTACTCACATTATTATCTAAATCAATGTCCCGATATGAATCATTCAGTAGGGCACTTCCAGAATCTTGGAAAAAGTAAGGTTAGTTCTTCTGATTACCACTGGCATTGCCACAAAAAGTGAGCTAGACATCGTGGACACTATTGCTTTCTTGTGCAAAGGCTTATCACATAGACAACAGTGAGGCAATAAGAAATATGTGGAACACTACTGTTCAGAAATTTTTACTTGGAACTTATCATATAATCCTCACAATATTTTTAGTTATTGCTAGCTTTAACTAACTTTTAGGTTTTGACAACATGCCCCTCCATTTCTGCAGTTCCTTTCTTCAACAGAATCTTTTTTTCAAACATTTTCACATCTAAGTAATCTTATTATATGTCAGGGACAGTGCAGCCTGAAGCCAGAGAAGTAAATGTGATAACAAGAGTAGAAAATTCTAACTTAGGAAAAATACTAATCAAGAAGACAAGCCAAGGGTTCAGTCAGTTAGAATTGTTCACCATCCTGTCTTTTCTTTCACCACTTTGCTGATCGGTGGCAGCGTTTTCTCCTTTATTCCTCAAAGGCCTAGTAAAGAGTTGGAAAAGTACAATTCTTCCTGACTCTGCAGAAAGTGTAAGATGTGTGAGAAGTTTTCCCTTTACTATCCCTGTTCTCATGGGCAGGATGTATTTTCCTTTCCCTTCTCCAAGGAAAAGAGCATTTTGCACAAACTAATCTACTTGCACTATGTTATCTCTTTTTTTTGTTTTTTTTTTTTTTCCTAGAGTACACTTGTTTTTAGAGACCAGCTTCTATTTTTTTTCTGCCTAAATTCAAGCCACTACCAGCAAACTGAACCCAAAATCCTAAACTGTGAAATCTGCAGTCGTGCTTTCATCTTATTAATTGTACAGGAATTCTGTAACAAGGAAGTAATTCACACTGTGCTGGCCTGTGCCAGATCACTTTGAGACAAGGATATAATTCATTATTCAATCCACTTAGTGATTCAGAGTTTTTTATTGCTTATTTTTTATAGAAAACTGCCAATTTACAATCTCTGTTGATATCACTAGAATGCAAATTCCTCATAAGGTCTACAATGCAAACAAAACAATGCATGAACTGCTCCATTAAGAATTAATCTCTTCTCACAGTAGTGAGGTTTTGTAGTAAAATAGGTGTAAGAAAGATTAGAAAGTAGAATAATACCCATGCATGCAGTTTTCTTTCTGACCTGCAGGCAATTTGAAACATACATATGAATATATATATATGGAAAAAGAGGTACAAAATATATTTTAAATAGTTTGCTAAAGTATTCTATTATTTAATATTAATAATAACAATTCAACAGTATTAATCAATGTTCCATTATTATTTTATTTTCTATAATTGTATTAATATAGAAATGATGGACTAAACCCTACTCATGAATCTCAGGTTAGAAAATGTGTTGTCACTTTGATTCAGATCTGAATGCTGAAGATCATTACTTTCTGCTAGTTTAGCACTATTGCCTATAAGATGAGTGCATTAGGTATTTTGAATTTGATTTTTTTTTTCTTTTTATTTCGAAGATAAAAGGCTTAATGAAGTTTACTTTTCAAAATACTATCTACGGGCTATCTACACTCAGTTTGTCCTCTGCAGCAAAGGCAATGCAGTCCACAAGGCTATGATGTGTACCACAGTGTGGTACTTCGAAGATCATTGCTCAGAAGACAATAACAAGTTCAAAAACTGCATTGTCCTTTTGATAAGCTGGTAGCAGTGTCTCTCCAGGCTTTGGTTAAAATGCATCATTTTACTCTGTGTGAAAACTGTAGACATGGTTCATTTTTTAAGTGTGGTGGTGGCTACTGTTAAGTCATGCCAAGTAACCATTATTTTGTCTTTGAAGAGACATCTACTGTCATCAGACATCCGGCAGTAGATGTCTGAATAATATATTAATATTTG
>NW_010297510.1:0-252 GCF_000700745.2 Antrostomus carolinensis | reverse complement strand
TGGAATTCAAGATCCTCAGGGCAGTGAAGAAGGTGCACTGTAAGCTCACCACCCTGGATTTCAGGAGAGCAGACTTTGACTTCTTCAGGGATCTGCTTGGTCACATACCATGGGATGAATTCCTGGAAGGAAGAGGGGTACAGGATAGTTGGAACATACTCGAAGATCTCTTCCTCCAAGCCCAGGAATGATGCATCCCAACAAAGAGACAAAAACAGCAAGAGGCCTGCGTGGATGGACAGGAAGATCCTG
>NW_010297509.1:10939-58845 GCF_000700745.2 Antrostomus carolinensis | reverse complement strand
TTCCCATGAAGCTCCAATCCAGAACAAACCCAATTAAATTATACACCAGACATAATAAAAAAATCATGAGGAGGCAGGGAAATTAAAAGATAATTTCCTAAATTATGGTGAAAAGTTCCACTGCTTGAATTCCAGGACAAGGAAAATATACTGGATGGGAATTTTTTTTTTTTTTTCTTGGACTAAAGATAATCTAGAAAGTCATGTGCTTTTTACTCCATTGTCCAATTTACAGCTAAAGAGAATTACTAAAAATAATATACAAAATCTCCAAAAGACATCCCCCAAAAAACCCTCCAGAATTTGTAAAACATGTAGAGCTTAATTAACCAGATGCATAAGCCATCTGAAATGCTCAAGCAAGGAAAGAAAGAAAAAAAAAAGCATTTATACAGAACCTTAATGAGGTTTTGTTGTTTTAGAAATTTGTTCCATTGCCTCATTAAAGTTCAATATAGTCCAGCTAAGAGTTTGGGTTATTTTTTTCAGATAGAGCTGACTCTCAGTTATCTAATAACCCCCAGACACTCCTGAGGACATTTTGTTTTGCACTGTTTTGTTTTCCCTCCTAAAAGTACTGATCTATGTCTAGTATTTTTACTACCTAAAGGTTTAGGAAGTCACTGTGAAGCTGCCCAACCTTTGTCACAAGCTGCCATTGTATAGAGAGCTTTGTCTCGTGACAAGTGTTAGTCTGAGCTTCTTCAAGAGGCTAAAGACAATGAGGAAACAGCCTGACCTTAAGTTCATTTGTGTTTGCTGTAAGTCATAAACATCAGACTCTTCCTCTCATTTCATTTTTTTTTTTTAAATACTAGCATTAGCAATGTGAATGTTTTAGTTGTCCTGAAAAATATTTGCATGACCATTCATTTGGAAGATAGGAATACTAATAATTTCTGGTTTTCTTCAACATATTTTCATTAATGCCTTAAAATATATAGCATCATATTTCTTTGTGTTAAATGGGAAATTGACTTTCCTTTTTTTTTTTGTTCTGTACCGCAAAATTCAGTGTAAGATGGAGACCAGGCTTGAAGATTTGCACTAAGTTAATATAAAAGTGCAAATGCAACAAACACTGGGAAGTGGAATATGCGTCATTAACTCTCATTGTAAATAGAAAAAAGAAAAAAAAAAATGTATTTTCTTTATCTGACATGCAAAAAGTGAATTTTCATCCTCACTGAATACCTTAGAATGTGATGTGATAAAGACATCATAAGAAAATTATATTTTTATGATCATGTACTAAATGGAATTTCAGTAGTGATGGTTTCCCATCAGATTGTTCTCATGGTTTACAGCAAGAGATGAAAATATGAAGATGAATTTTAGACTCTTGTCGCTAATGAATAATGTTAGAATATGGCACTTTTTTTTTTTCCCATTTATGGGGAATTACACTGGAAAAAATAGGGGTATTTTTGTGGGTCTTACATGACGTATAGTCTAGCTGCAGGTAGATGCCTCAACAGATAGTATCTCTTTATTCTCTATAACGTGTTTTCCAGATTTTATTTACATTTTGGTTAGTATCCAACCCGTATTAATCAGTTTTTATAAATTCAGTTGAGACTAAGAGTATTTCAGTGACAGTTATACTTATGGTGGAATATTTTCTCACAAGTACTAGGATTCGTTTGGTTGGGTTTTCTTTTACTTGGAGAGATTCATGCCTTGTGCTATTAAGAGTCTCATAGTTTACATACAGTTGAAATATTTCATCAGAAAAAAAATTAGAGGACATAAACAGGACTTTATCAGTTTCTTCTCTTACACCACAGCAGATGAAAGTCCTTCAGTTTAGGCAAGATAACATGTTTCATTTTCATATTAAGTCATTTAGGTTATAAGCATGTGGTATCTAGTCTTTGGGGTCAAATGCCAGGTTAAGCATGTGTATGTAGCCCTTGGGGTGAAATGTCTTCCTTATTATGGAAACATGAAGAGAAGAAACAAGACATTTAGTTGTTATAACTCACTACAGGCCATTATTTACAGTGTAAATATATTATTATGAATATGTATAAAGGTTAAGTGCGGACTTATTTTTTTTTTATCAATTCCAAAATGAACAATGGAAAACAAAATTCCTGAGAAATAAAACTTCTGGGTTTTAAACCAATACATTTACTGGTTTCAGCTAATGTGAATTTATGTTCAAGTGGCCATCTGGATGCCTAGTAATTCTTTGGTTTTGAGAGATACTCCTTGAAGAAGACCAATGTAGTAATTTGGTTTCCCTTTTAAAGATGGGTACGGAGACTTAATGATGCATATCCCACTTCCCAGTGCTTGTCACATGCATACTTTTATATTAATTTAATAATTAATTTTATAACTTAACTGGAGAAATAAACATTTTACGTGGTAATATTATCTGATATCAATGATTCCTGAAAATTCCTACTAAGAGATCAAATTTTCATTTTTTATAATTTAGCTAATTTTTAAAAATTGTGGTTTTTTTCTTTTTTTTTCTTTTTTTTTTTTTTTTTGTGCCAGCAATTAGTCCTAAATTGAACTCCTACCATGTGGACTTTGTCTTTTAAGTTTTTATTAACATAATGTAGCCTGACATTTTGGAAAATAGATGGTTTTTACATTTGAAAAGAATCTTTGAATTTTTCAAAGTAAAGTTCAACAGGAGCAAAATTTATGATTTAATGACAGACGGTCATAATTTATACTGTCAAGGTAGCATGACGTCATTTTTATTATTCATCAGGAAGTCTGCCCTCATTTAAACAAAATATGAAACTGTAAATAAAATCACAAATTTCAAATATGCAGTAGAAAATTAATTAAATTTCAGAATATTAGTTATTCGCACAGAAACTTCATCAGCATTGTTCCAGTATAGAGCTGAAGAATATGAATGAGACTTTATATTAAGTGTGTTTATCTGGCAACCAAAAGATCACCAGAACCATTACCAGGACTGAAATGCAGGACATTGTTACTCTCTTATTTTCAGTATTGTTCTGTTGATGCCCTGGCATGTAAGTGAGAAAGACAGATAGATGTAGAGTAAGATGTTACCACTGGAACACTGAATAAAAGCAGCTGCTGAATGTGGAAGAAGCTGTGAAAATGGTTAATTGCTGAAGTAGGTGTTGGGTGGGGAGAAGAGGGATTATGGGTCTATAGTAATGATTGACTGTTGCTGATCACAGACTAAGAATTATCCTTCCCTAAATTACTTCTGAAATTTTATTTCTTCAATTAGCTAGTTACAATTGTTTCTAAAATGGCTATGACATAAATTCAGCTTCTGTTTTTTTTTTCTTCTGTCATGCTTATGCACATGTATGAGTAAACAGAAATACTGCCACTTATAAGTTGGACTTCCATAGTCTTTAAACATTTATTTTGTCAAACACAGAAGAATTTGCTGATCTTCATGTTAACTTTAATAATATTAGTAAACGCCCCTAAGGTGACCCTGGCTTCAGAAAATTGAACTAGGTGATGGTGAGCCTCCCTCAGCTACACTTTAGCTATTGTTGCCTCTCTACCTGCCTTATTGCTAATTTTAGGACTTTCACTTCTGATATCTTAAGATGTTTTAGTGTTCCCATTACACTTCAACATATCAGAAATTAACTGAGCATCCTAATGTGGCAACTATATATGGTTTGGTTAACACATAGAAAAGGGCAGAGAGATGAAAATCTGAAAAGAACTGAAAGACTGAACATGTTTTTAAACGCATGCGGTACAACAATAGAATAACTTATTGAATTGCTTGCAATGGTCTGTTTGGTGTTACCTGAGGCCGTGTAGTGCCCTGTTCCACTTCCTTTAAAGAAAAGAAGAGAATATGCAGGAGGAAGAGAGACATAGGCGTTCTTGAATCTTGTCTCATCATCAGATAAGAAATGGATGTTCACCAAGACCCAGATCTAGTAGATACTCAACCCAACCACAGTATTTCTGGTCTAGAATTCAACTGTTGTGTTATGGAAAACTTAGGCCAAAATCCTCAGAACCCAATGGCCACTTAATAGATTCTTAAGAATTAAGTAATCATTCACTTCAATAAGATTAGAATTAGGTGAGCTTGAAGTAATATTTTTTTGCAAGTGTTTTGGGGTTGTTTTTTTTTTGACATTCCGTATATTTTCCTTTCTCAAATTCTTAAACTGTTATGCAGCATAACAGGCTCTCTTTTCCTCCTACTCATAGCTAATTGTGTTCTAGTTTGAACTACAGAAGCACTTAAAAACTAGGATACAGTTTAATCCATTTCATAACAATCTTGTATATTTTAATCGAAAAATACATTTAGAATAAATTAATTGAATGAATAATTATCACATTAAATTGAGTCTATTCTGGGTGACAAATTCCATAACCTTGACATTTTATTATGCTAAAAATACTAATGATTTTGTAACATTTGGCTAAGAATTCTGATTTAAAGACAAATATTTGCTGGAGAGTTCCTCACACTCATATCCAAGATCTATTACCATATTCCACTGGAATATCACAAGAATTGTGGGTAATACTTAAAAATTGGGATGATTGCTACTTAAAAGTTCAGAAAAACCTCTAAAACCATTATTTTAAAATATATCAACAGACGCATTCACTATCTACTGTTGTATTAGCAAGCTAATGAAAGGCAAAAGAATCATCTTTCATTCATGTCCTAGCTTCCTACCTGATATCAAGAATTGTTTAACTAGAAGAGAAGAACAAGAGTTATTTATGTCTGTCTCACAAAACCACAAAACTCTCTTTGAGGAGTCTATTCAAGGTGAGCCTGTGGGAAATGAAAAGACCAGGAACTTCATATGAGCATAACAAAAATGTTTTAAAAGGTAAGATTTGTTTTAATATTGGTTGCAAACAATCAGTTTCAGGTGAGACCTTTAATAACATATTTTAGCTTGATATTTTAAACAGGCAATTTGTACATCCCTTAGAAAGGGGAGTCTGATGAGTTTGCTTTTATTAAAAGGACTATCACTTCCACAGTGAAAATCTTTCCGTTAAATGAGATTTTGATCCTCACATTAGCTCCTTGGTATGGAGCAATAGTCTGCTTGCCACGTTCCCGAACTTTCTGTCCTGTCAGAATAACTAATGCTGACTGAGTTCCTTTGTTTAAGAGGGTCTTCTTTTAATTAATGAGCTAGGTCTCAAAAGGCATATCTACCCCCACATTTTTAACAAATGCGTAGCATTTGGATATGATATCTCTGCAATTAAGTTGTTATTCATTTCTGTGATATTTGACAATAGCACTTATATGCAATCTATCATTGACAAAACTGTAGATGATAACTCTGGGAAAACAAGACACCATTAGTCTTTTTGCCATGAGGATGAAAGAAAAGGAGAGAGATGTAATTAATTATATCGGACACTATATACTTTTCACAGAAGCTATAACCAGTTAGCTGGTCTGCTGCCAGCTTAATGAACGTCTAGGATGAAAGTAGATGGTGCTGATGACAGTACCATAACAATGTAGCTTTAGGTTATTTTGCACACCCTATCTATTCAACCCTATTTTTGTTACTGGAAGTATTTGATACCTCATATGTGGAAAATATATATGTTCTTTTAAGAAGTTGCAATGCCCTTTTTATTTTTTTTTGAGGAATTTCTTCGGTAAATCAGATTATGCATTTTTCTCAGGCAGAGATTTTCTTTTAAACCACAGAGTTCTACCTACACTCCTCCAATAGAAATAAATGGAACAGTCATTAAAAATTATGTCTTTTGTATGCTAGAGACAAATCATTTAGCTATGAAATCCCAACTTTATGGCTGTCTTGTGTTTTACAAAAATGAGGAAAGGTTGAACATGTTGGATGTTCTAAAATTATTAGGAAATAAAGGAAGGAAGGAAGGAAATACTGTTTAATATCAAGGGCTATTATTCTTTTTTAGAAGATATAAAATACTGGATCACTGGAAAAGGTGTATTTCTATATGAAGTTATTTCTTCAGTAATGATAAAAACTTCCCATTTAATAAAATATTTTCAGATTACGAATTCCCTTTGCTTTCATATCTCTCATTCATACACATACACACTCACGCATGTTAAAGCAAATAACCATGAAACACACATCTATAATTTAGCTTGGTTTAATAAAATACTGGATCACTGGAAAAGGTGTATTTCTATATGAAGTTATTTCTTCAGTAATGATAAAAACTTCCCATTTAATAAAATATTTTCAGATTACGAATTCCCTTTGCTTTCATATCTCTCATTCATACACATACACACTCACGCATGTTAAAGCAAATAACCATGAAACACACATCTATAATTTAGCTTGGTTTACATCTTGGCATGGTATGTAAGCCTGAAATGCTGCTTGTCCCCAGTGATTTGCACTAAATCCTTCTAGTGCTTTACATCTGTTGTCAGTGTTGGTAGGATGTTAAATGCTATGTATTTTCCCATTCTCAAATGACAGAATAAAGATGGAAGACAGAAATCTATTAAAATGTTTGTCAGCAGGGGTTGACAGGCTTTCTTGCTTTAGTATTTAAAAAGTAAATGTATTTCCTAGCAAAAAAAAAATGCTCTAAGATGGGGTCAAGGATATTAAAAGTTATATGAACCTCAAGGAACCTTTTTGGAAAATGCAGCAGACCTCTGGATTGATAATAAAAATTGATATTTAGTGAGGTTTACTTGACTTAAGGTTTCAAAACTAATTGTGAGTTTTATTGAGAGTTACATCTGTTTAATTCTTCTTATTATTTTTTTTTTAAACTCAAGTTTTCTCAAAATCCTGGAAAAAAAAAGCACAATACGAACGATTGCTCTCTTCTGAAACAGGGAAAAAAATACAGTAAGTGTATAAGGATTTTTTTCCTTTTTTTTTTTTTTTTTTTTTAGATGAGTGAGGGAAAATTTTAGGAGACAAGTCCACTGAAGTTCCCAGTAAAAATAGTTTGAATGCAAAGTCTAAAATAAAGTGAAGTTTGATATTAACTCAAACTGTTATTTTCTTCATGTTTTTGATAGAATGGGTAATATGGTAGACCATGTATTTCAAAACGAGCAGCTTTTATTCATAACCATCATTACCCGAGCAGCTTTTTAAGTAGGTAGTGGATTTTGGGGGCACAATGGTCTGTACTCACTAGTAAATTGGTACCATGTACAAAGACATGCAACTCTTACATTAAAGTTTTCTGAAATACTGTGTTTAAATTCAGAAGAAAACATAGTTAATGAGAATATAAAAACATAAGAATGAGACAGACCAAAGGTTCACCTAGCCTTGTATCATGTTGCCAGCAATATTGTCCTTATATCAAATGACTCTGGATAGATATTTCCCCCATGATCACCATCCTCAGCCCCTCAAGTAATTCAAACATATATTTAATCCACAAAAGACTTTAGAACTACAATTAATTTGGGGTAAAATTCTAAAAATCGTATTCTTGCTTTAGTAGAATCAATAGACTTGACTTTATAATAATGAAAAAATGTAGGATATAGATAACATTTTATCACCTATTTTAGATAATATGCATATAATATAATCTTTTAGAAAAATAAATACACCTGCTCATGATCATTATAGAAATCTAAGTTTATAATAGAAAAGTAGAATAATACCCATAACGTCTTAATTCTAGAAAACTAGTGGTAACTTTGCAGATCCACTGTAGAAGATATCATTGATGTTCCATAAACGTGCAAATTAACCTCCAATTGACTGGCATGATCAATATAAACATCTTGCTGATAGAGTTGATAAACCTTAACCTAGTGCCTAGAAAAGTGCCAAGAAAGCCACTAGAGGAGATGCTTGTCTGCTATGAAATCAATCTATATATTTTCTTAATCACCCTCAGTGTCAGTATATTCACAAAATAATTTGAGAAGGGGAGAAAGGTCTGCTGAGCAAATAAATGTACTTGGTAAATAAACGGTACTTAAGGGCTATGCCATTTTAGGAGGCTTCTCATCTGTCATTAAGACTTTTGGAGTAGGGCAAAGAACAAAGCCCGTTCATTCACTGCAATGTTGAGTGTCAGGGAGGTGTGCTCATAAGTCACTGTCCATCAGATGTAATATTCACAAAGGGACAGGTGCCCCTATCTGCTCTCTCTTTATTTTCCACTCCACTTTGCATGCCCTAGAATAATGACTACTACCCCCTGCTGCTCTTCCTTGTGGGAACTGATGATACCAAGAGCAACCTGAGAACTATCAAGAGGGATTTCAGAGCCCTAGGAGCAGTGGTCAAGGCCTTGGGGCACAGGTTATTTTCTCCTTGATCCTATCAGTTAGGGTTGCAGATGAGAAGAGGTGTAGGCGTGTTCTCCAAGTGAACAACTGTCTGTGCCACTGGTGGTGGCAATGGGGTTTTGGTTTCTATGATCATGGGACCTGGTTTAACAATCCACAGCTGCTTGGGAGTGGTGGGATCCACCTCACCAACAGGGGTACATGTGCCTTTGCCAATAGACTGGCCAACCTCATGAGGAGAGCTTTAAACTAGGAAGGGGGCAGGGGGGAATTATGGAAATTATGGAGATTATCCAAACAATAAAACAAAACTCAAGGGGGCACAACCCTGGCAAGTGAATGTCTGTGAGGTATCCTCATTCACCCCTCCTGTAACATTGGCATTCTCTAATTCCTCTCTGAAGTGCCTGTAAACCAATGCAAGCACCATGGGAAATAAACAGGGAGAGTTAGAGATCTGTGTCTCTATCTATGTCATTCTTTCTTTCCGAATTAGTTTTGAAGTACCTCATAATATTTCAGCTGGACAAACAGACTTGCACTTATGTCACTTTTTTCCATATACACCCACCCTTCTCTGATCATACCTTTTTTCAAGACCCATGTGAGTTCTCAAAAGTCTCATTTCTTAATATTCTCCAATTATATCCTCCTGTCATGGTGTCATCTTCAGTTTGATAGACTTATTACAATTAAGCATTACCAATCTGCTATGTCATGTGGCACTTCTTTCAGAGAGATATTACCTGATTACTTCTTCTACAGTGGAACTACGGTCTCTGTTTTGATGCCATTATAATATAGCCACTCCCATATAATTTCCGTTACTATTCTCCCATTCACATTGGCAGTCTTATACGTCTTAAAGTATTTTGCCAGACCTTAAACATCTTAGATTTTTCCTGTATCTTTCTAAAACATTTAATTTATATTCCTCAATCAATATTTTCCCATTATTCATAGGTTCCCTTTTTAAGTTATATCCTTCTCAATATAACTATTAATTTAGCTAGACTTTCAGTCCCTTCTTTCACTTCTCCTCTGTAGTTTTGGACAGATTTTAATAGATTTTTAAATGAAATAAATTAAATCTCATCCGTTTATTTTGCAGAATAGTTACATACCAGGCTGGCAGTAGGATAGAGTAACTTCAACATGCTGAAGTATACTACTCATTGGTAGTACAGTGCATAGAGTTTGTAAGTACTTCTGGACTTAGTCAATGACTGAGCATGTTTTGGGGTGAAAAGTTTGTATTTGTATTTTTAATTTATGTACAAGTTCTATTTTAGGTGCTTCCACAGCTATTAGGCATCTCATACTGGTTGGACTTATATAGTCATTTCTGTTGATCATGCAAATATGCTCATTTTTATTTGGTTAAATTTTATAAGAACACAGAATATGTGTCCCATTGGTGACAAATTAAAAAAAAAAGCAAACAAAAAACCCCACCTGAAATGTAAGTAAGTCAGTGATATCATGTTTATTATTTCTTTAAACAAAGAGTATATTGCTGATGTAAAAATAACAGTAAACAACAATGTAAAAACCTCTCACTTTGTCTACTGCTAAAACACAGTCTTCATATTTGACCATGGTAAATGTCTGGAGATATGTTTACCTAGATATGACCTGTTGCATGTTGTTTTATCAAGTCTTAGCCTGCTTTCAAGCAGCACTTCATATAAAACCTGTCAGTTATGAAAGGATATATTTTTTGTTTTGTGAGTGATAGCTTTGGAAGAGTTTCACATTGAAAACACCACCTGCTTATGAAGACATAATTCAGACTTCTTGCAAATGTGTAAATCCATTGATGTAGCTGTAAGGTGTATCTTGTTGTGTCACATCACTCACATTTTAAATGTCAAAACTGTCATGTTTCTTGATTGAAGTACTCTTAATGTAAGATACCCGATTTTTTCCTGTTATTCAACTGAGACAAGGCCATGCCAGTGAATAGCTAGCTTTTCAAGGCATCACCTAGAGAAAATAGTAACAGGTACATCTTGTACCATGGTCTAAGTGTATTGTCTCTGCTTGTTTATACTCATATCCTTCAGATGAATCACTTACATTTCTACTATGCTAAGTCTGCCTACATGTTGTGGAAGGGACAAAACACAGTGATTTTTCAACTGCCTTGAACAACAAAACAGCCTTGAATTGAGGACATTTAGTCAAGATATAGAAAATCGTATTGCATATGAATTTGTTCTTGAGTTCTACCAACTTTTTCCATTCCAACACAATTCAAATATGAATACATAAAAACTTGAAAGTGAAAGTATGAGTGTCCACCTTCACTTTTTGACTTCCTAAAGGAGGATATTATGTGTTCCCTGTTATATTGCAGGCAGGCTCAAAAAAAATAAATAGGAAACACAAAGAAAGGTAAAAATAACTGAAGTACTGCAGGGACCACATAAGTCATGGTGGGTGACCACAAGTACTGCGAAAGAGCTTAGGAAATTCTGGGGGAAATTTAAGGTATAAAGACATCAGAATAAACCTGTGAATTCAAGGCAGCTATGATATATCCAAGACAAACATTAAGTGAGAGGTAAGTAGGGGTTACAGCAATGAGGGATTGAGGTTCACTTTAATATTTATTAACTCCTCCATTTATTAGATAATTTGGGGTTTGTTTTGGTTTGTTTTGTTGAAATTCTTCAAAGAATAGCAAAAACATAATTTTAGGCCATATTTTTTTTTTGCCCTTGCTCTATGCTAAGGGATGCTATAAGCAGACGCAGCCTCCAGCATCTCTAAGGTCAGTGTTTCCTCCTGCCCAGGGACCAAGGGTCTCTGCCCATGCTGGGTGACGCAGCTGCCACTTTCTTGTTTGCAGGTTCAACTAGTAGCAACATTGAGAACGTATCCCAAAGACACAGACACACACATACACTCACAAACATACAGGTCTGATTACATATGTTGCCACAGACACGGTACTACCTTCAGCAGTACCCAGATGCAGTTCTTGCATAAACACAAATGCAAACAGTTAACTGCCTCTTAGTTGGCAGGTCAGGGTTGACGGTCTCTAGTGTAAGTGTGCGTGCAGGCACACACATACATACACATCCACCGCTCATCTTGCTCTCCAGAGTCAGAAGCACATGCACATTCACAGATCCCCACAGACTCTTGCTCCCCTTCCCAGCAGCCAGCAGCAGGCACCTGGCACTCAGACCTCACTTGCCTTGCTTTCATGGTTGGTTTCTGGTTTGGTTTGGTTTGGGGGTTTTGTTATTTGTTTGTTTGTTTTTCTGAAGTAATTCACACCACAGAAACTGGGGGTACGATGTGTAGGTAGGTACTACCAGGGTACTGCCAGGGTACTTCCAGGGTACTGCCCCTCTGTCTGTCTGATACCCATGCCTGAATTCTGGGATCCCCTACCTGTCCCACAGGTCCCTGCCTCACATGAAAATCCCTCCTGGTGCTCACCAACAAACAGATTTTGGTCTCACAGCTGCCCCACGCTCATGGGTCCTCCCACGCACAGCCCCATTGCCTGTCTGGTGCCCCTGTGCAGTATCAGGTTTAGGGGAGATACAGACTCTTGCTCCCCATCCCATCAGCCAGCAGCAGGCACCTGGCACTCTGACCTCACTTGCCTTGCTCACCCATTTCCCTCATAGTGGATTTTCAGGACACACACTGTTTTCACCCAGCAGCTGAGGCTAAGTCCCCCACCCACTCACACAACCAGCAACAGCACTTCATCCCTGCAGCACTTACACCCGCACAGGATAACAAATGAGGTGGCTCAGGGAGACCTACTACAGGATTTAAGGAGAAGACAGGCACAGGGCTAGGTCAGACAAGCCTACTGACCAGCCAGTCTGCACACAGACAGATCTTCTTATACACAGCCCTGTCCACTTCTTACCACTTTGCTCCTCCCCATCCTCTTCCCCTATACACTCTCTTCTAAATTTTGTGTAGTCCCACTGATAGTCCCCTCGAATATCTCAAACCCCTGTTTTCATGTTTCCCCCTTCTTATGAGTGACAAAGCCCAGGTTGTTCCTCTCCAAAGTTGTGCCTGGAGTTTCTTAAGGTCCCATTGGTTGGTGACTGGAGACTTTTCATCCTTGGCACTGTCTCTGCTGTTACTTGTCCATTGGCATTGTGTCTGTCTGTCTTCTTGTTTATCACTTTCCCTTTTATTTATTACTCCCTTTGCACTGAAGAGGTCCTTGATGGAATCACCTCCATGAAGCAGATGCTCTTATTTTCCACATATGTTTATGGCCTGCACCACTAGATTTCTTTTCTTTCATGCCTGATGAAAACTAAAAGATATTCATTCAACTCTTGGTCAGGAAAATTAATGAATATTTAATAATAATAACAATAATAATTACAATAAAAACAACAACCATGATGGGAAATTGAAGAAAAATCTAATTCAGAACAACTTCTAGATTAGCCACTAGAGAAATCCTGTCTCTCACAGTCGCTGACAGCTTTGTCATTGATTTTATTAGTGCCATAACTTCAAACAATTTCTTTTACATGGGGTGTTAATTAAATGCTTCTGGGCTTGGTGAAAACAAGAAAAAAGTAATATAAACAGCTACGCCTTGATGGACTGACAAATTATTTCAGCCTTCTTCAAATCTTCACATTCTTTCCTCATCCTTTGTGATATTAAAAGTACTCGCTTATTTTCACAATATATTGCACTTTTTAATTATAAACTCAGTTTTATTTCTGAACTGTTGAAACTGAAGTTTTCATTTCCATATACCTTGTGGTTTTCTTACACTAATATCCAATCAGAAAATTAATTGGAAAGATTGCTGTGTAGGATGGACTCTTTTACTTTTTTTTTTTTTCTTTTTCCTTTTATTTTTTCTATATGTAGAAACCTCAAAGGTAAATTAATTACCCTTCTTTAGCCTTTGTGACTCAGTAGCTACAGTGTGTCTATGACATAAGGCTACTGTCTGTCAGTGCTTTTTTATGTTGAAGGAAGGTTGGGAGGGTAGATATCAGTTTGTCCTGCACTTTCACTGAGCAAAATGAGGTCAGTGATATCACTTTCACACAAGGTAAAGATAATGCTGTTAGACCACAGGAAATATATGAGAAAATGGGGCTGTTATCAAAGGGGATTCTTGTTAGTAAGGTGAGTAGTGTAACATGCCCAAAGGATTGCCTGCTGCATTTAGATTGTCAGAGATAATAATAAATAGTGCTGCTGTCTTTGGATTTCACCCTGCAAAGACCTCTTTTATCTTTGTTTCCATTTCTGACTGACACTGTAATTTATGCTTTTGTTATTGTTGGACTGGGGCTTTCTTCCCCACTGCATTACATCTTTTCTCTTCAGTGAAAATGCAATGCACAATACGAAGAAATTAGAAGAGAAACGAGACTCAGATCTTGATTCCTGCGGTGCAATTTACTTGAGGACAGCCTTTCTCAGAATTAGATAAAAGAAGTGAGTCTTTCTTTCTAAATGCATAATTAATCAGTAGTTTCTATTGCCAGAAGGCACCACTGAGGCAAAGAAGTTAGAAAGATTTGAGATAATTAAACTTTTTTCTGAGAATAAAGTAATATTTTATATAGCTTTTAAAGAAGTATGAAACTGTTCTTTAAAGCATAAGCCATCCATTTGACTCGTCAAAGACAAAACTCTTTATGAGGGTAAATTACTTCTTACCTGCCTGTAAAGGAGCTTTTCTTTTTGATATGGTTCATATCATACTGATTACTATTGAAATAGGACTCTGCTTTTAAAATATGGCTTTAGACAGACATCTAGTCAGATAACACAGCATCTCCTAGGTTCTTAGGAAAGCCTTGCAAAAAAAGTGTTTAAAGACTAAATCACTGAAAACTGAATGTAAGCAATATTTAAATTTTAAAATATTTTTAATAAAATATATCATCCTTTTATTTTACAAAATATTTCTGTTTCAGATACCAATGCCATTTCAGTGATTCCAATTAAATTCTAGCTCAAGCTTTTAAAATTAGAACCGTGAAGAGAAATTAAATTGTACAAAGGGATAGTTCTGTCTTTGTTTTTATGAAAAGGCAAGTTACAGTGGATAACTATATTCAAGACATTTCAGAAGTCCTCAAGCTTTTAGTTATTGAACACTTCTTGAGGCGAAGTTGAGGATGCATTTTCCTCTGATACCAGTTTTGCTGTGGACTCAGCAGTTTGTTCTTATCTTGGCTCGCTAAATCTGTGAAGGTAGAAGGCTGGTATATTTGTATATGTGCAGTCTAGAGTCACTAAGGATTCTGTGGCTTTTGTCTTAATACTTTATTAATTTTAGTTGTTCACAGTGCTGTGATCACTTCTCCTTGGTCTTCAGTGGAGAGAATACATCCTGTTTGTGTGAGAGATGAATAAGGAGGAATGAAGTTTGTGAAAGCATGAGGTCAAGAAAAATACAAAAATATTTTTCTTCTGTGAACTACACAATACAGTTAGCTCAGCAATGACAACAAGATTGAGTGGTATTCTGAAATTTTAAAGAAAGTTTCCTTTCTCCTTCATTTAAAGCAATATAAGCAAATGAAAAAGACAGAGCAAAAAACCAGAGTTGAAATGTTATTGTTAAAAATACCATATGAAATCACAATATATGTTATATTAAAATTATATTGTGTAACAAATATTATAAGTTATACATTCTTTGTTATTCATTAGCTATGATTTTATTATATATGTTACATAATGTTATATACTCTGTATTGTATCTACATATATTTCTGTCACTACTCTGGATTCATAAAATACAGTGTCAAATCAGATTATTCTGACTACATAAAATGAACAGTTTTATAAAATCATAAAATACCATTTACCTAGAGTACTTTTACATTATCTAATAGTTGCTGCACCCATGTAAAATCAGAGAGAAAAGTAATAGTATCACACAGATGCTGTCTATGTGTGGTTTGTAGCACAGTGAAAAGGAGGTTGAGAGATCTTGAATTCATTGTTGCTAAAGAAGAGTGTCTCTCAAGACTATGTTGTCTCATATTCCTGCACCCCTGTTGCAGAAAGCAGCAGCATCCTGAAACTGTAACATACTTTAGGGTCATAAGAAACTGAATAGCTGACTTAAAAATATCGAGTGTTTGAAAGATCTTCTTTCAGAAAGGCAACGTTGAAGTGGCACATGAGATGACGAGATATTTTTAAAAATACAACAAACCTGTGGCCCACTTTCACTGGATGCTTTTTTTTTTTTTTTTTTTTTTTTTTTCTCCCCAGATTCTTCTGTTCCTAACATCTGTTTGCCTTAACTGGTGTTGACAGCATTTGGAGCTATAGCACTAGGAGGTTGTTGCTTATGATTTAAATATGGTATAATTTTATTCTGCTCAGAGCAGTTCTAATTAATACTTAATTAAGAATCCAACCAAGGTCACTGATGTCAATAAAGCTGAACAAATGTTAGGAAGGATGGCAAATTGAGGAATTGGTCTGTCCGAGTCCTAAGCCTGGTGTGAGGCTCCAAACTGGGTATCTTAAAGGAAGATGCCAGCTTCATTTTGAATACACAGCTTCAGTCATTTGCTGTTGTCTGTTTGCTTGCCCTTTGGTTTAAAACTGTAGCAAAAAGCCTGAAGGAATTAAGAAGATTCCAGTATCTGATATCCAAAATTAACTGTTTCTTTTTGAAGTAAATTATTCTATAGTAGAACACGCCCTAGCAATAAAGATATCTGCAAAAGTTTCACATGGTGGGGATGACCTTTGACTCATTGTATTAGAAAATGATTAAATGGTGTTTGTTTCTTTGTCACTTTCATTAATTCAAACTCAAAATTTGCTGCCTCTGCCAGGAGCTGTGGGAAACAAGGAAAGCCTACTATCTGAAACACAAATTGATCCCTTTCAACAGGCAAGGAAAGACTGAGCTGGAGGCGTAGGAAATGTATGTAACATTTTATTACGGATTATGAGTATTTTCTAGCACTTGCTCTTGGAGGTGTGCAAATTGTGTAGTTTGACTGTTTATTCCCATAATATTACCCCCCAAAAATTCCACATAAACAGGATGACTAGTACCTTGATTCTAAAAGTATTTACTTGCACCTCTAGAGTGACACTAGGAAAACTTATATATCATACCTTTTTGAGTTACTAAACAGATTTAAGAGCGTGTGTAGATATACTAAATCACGGGCAGTTTCTGTATTCTGTTCTGAAGCAACAGGCTTCAGCAGGCACGTGGATAGAAAACAGTAAATGAGCTAGTTATCCTCTAGCAGAGTAAACACTGCCCAGAAGTTCAACCTTTTTTTATATTTCTTTCTATCAAAATAAACTTTTAAAGGGAATTTGTTTAGCTTGGTAAGAGGCTGTTGCACTTAGAAAAAAATAGGCTTGATTGATTGAGTTTATTCTGATACAAAAAAAAAGGAAAAAAATAAAATTATATCCCTATCCTATAAAATCTGTGGGCTTCATTGTCAGCTCCAGTGGAAAATTTTGCTTTTGTGTAAATAAATCAGATAGAGCATAATTTCCTTTAAATTCTAATTCTAGAGTCTCAAATTCCTTTTCACATAGCGGGGAACTGAATTCTTTTTGAACATAAAGCATTTTATTTTTGAGTAAAACTAACTTAAGTCTGACAGCTTTGCATATGGAGTCTTTTAATTTTTATTTTTTAAAAAAGCAGATCTTTGTAACTTTTTTGAATGCTAGCTCATCAGTAATTTGTAAGAAAAGATAAAAGCAAGGGTGAATATTAGTCTTTCTTTGGACCCCAGGATTGATGTTTTCAGTTAAAATATATTCATTATGCTTTCTTTCTTAGAGGACAGAAACTCAAAACATTGCCTATGCCTATACTTTTACCTCAGCTCCAGTTGTAGTATAGAATATGACTACTTTTCCAAAATAAATAATTTATTTTTTATGTATGTCATAGCAAATTACTTATCTCTGTTCTGTTACTCAGTCATTATTTAGCACCATTTCAGTTAGATTTTCTTAACATCTAGTTTTAATTTTTGTGGGTTGTTTGTTCTTTTTTTCTGATAAGCCAATATTTTATCTCTTGTTGTGTTGTTATTTAGGTTACTCTCCGTTGGATCTAGCAATATACACAAAATGAATTTGATAACAAAATTTTATATTTAGAAAATCTTATTAGGAAAATAAAATAGCACAAACTACCTACAACTAGTCCTCACTCTTAGCTCTAGTCAAAGTAGGGTCAAAGTCTAATTAAGTTTTAAATTGTCCTACAGTCTAGAAAGCAATGGCTATATCACATGCTGTCCCTTTGAACTGAAGAACATAATGATGAATTAAACTGGGCAAACTGGTACAAATGATCAATATACTGTGTAACAGGATTGCTATTTAGAGGGACCTCTACAAGCTGGAGCAATGAACCAATAGGAGCCTCACAAAGTTCAAAAAAAGGGAATGCCAGGTTCTGCACTGGGAATGGAACACCACGATGCATCAATATAGGCTGGTAAATAACCTCACAGACAGAAGCTTTGCTGAAGAGAAATTCAGGATCCTGGTGAATGACAAGTTCAACTTGAGTCAACATTGCACTTTTGCTGTGGTGAAGGCTAACTGTGTGCTGGGCTTCATTAGCAAGAGTATAGCCAGAAGCTCAAGGGAAGTGGTTATTTCCCTCTACTTAGCACTTTTTAGGCCACTTCTTGAATCCTGTATTCATTTTTGGGCCCTACATTACAAGAAAGAGATTGACAGACTGGAGACACTAGCAGTGGTAGACATGGAATAAAGAAAACTGGACTACACAACAGTTACACAAAAATTACAGCTGAGTGCTAATGATCCGACACTAGGTGGAAAGCAAATAAAAGAGATGCATTTCCTTCAAAATAACTGTTACTTAGGTATGATTTCAGAAAATCATCATAATCAGTTCTGCCTACCCTGTCTTGAAGCAGCAGAGCCCAAACAGCTACTGGTTTACGCTGCAATCTCCTATAAACAATCTAAAGACAATTTGATCTATGCTATCAATTGTGGGAAACTTCAAAATATTATACACTTGGATATGTTAAGCAATCCCAATATAATGGTTGAGAGACTTTCGCAGACTAGGTTCCTGTTTTTATTCTGCATCTTTTGAGATACAGTTTTCTGATATTATTTCCATATGTGGCTCCATGATTTTAGCATCCATCAAGATATAATTCCTTGACAACATAACTCACATTTCTCAAAATTTTCTTAACATTTTTAAAAATATACTTTACCTTGGTAAGGTTTTCTAGAAGTGACTTTCTGGTAGCCCCAGTATATTCCAATATATTCTTATTCCATGACCTGATCATGCATACATTCTTGTTTTATGGTTACTGAAAATTCATTCTGCAGAGCAGTGGTTCACAAAAAGTGTTCGTGTGTGTGTGTATGTGCACATGTGTGCATGAATGCATAATAGATTATGTTTTTGCAACTACTGTTCAATTGTATACATCTATCCATTGCAATGTTACTGTTATGAAATCAAAATTATTTGCATAAATTATTTTGATTCTGTTCAAGACAAAACAGTACAATGAGAGACTGAGAAATGAGTTTTAGTGTGGGGAAGAGAAGGGGAATCTAGCTTTATTTTTCATTTGCCTAATGGTTGCTTCTAGAAAATACAGTACCTGAGTTTACTCAAAGATGCAGAGTAACAGGACAGAGGACAATGGACACAACTTGGAAAAAGGGAAATTTTGATTGGACATAAGAAAAAAAATCTGCCAGGCAGGAATAGTTCAGCACAGGAACATGTTTCCCAGGGAAGGCAACAGTGGAACCTAAATTTTGCTCTGACTCTATGAATTCTGTAAAATAATACAATAAAGTCTGGAGATGGGGATTCTCATTTTAGTAGGTGGGGAAATTTTCTATAATATGAGAGCAAAGGAATAACTTAATACATAGAAAAATGGTACAACAAAACAGAACAAATATATGTTTGTTGTGTGAAAAAAAAAAATTACAGAATTAATTTCCATGGGAAGTGTTATGAGTTTAGAATTGAGAAGTATTCTTAATAAGGATACAGCAAAAATCCTGTTAATATGAAATGGAAAATATCAGACTTTGTAACACAAAAGCTTGAGTCAAAGTCTGTCAGTGATGAAATAAGACCTACCAAGGGAAGACTCTTTCTATGATTCCCCCCATACACCCCACCCCAAACTGATTTCAGTTAAAAGGAAAAGGAGTGAATAATGAATAAAGACAGAACATTAATTTCATGGAAATATCAGCAGTGGGCTGCTAGTACTTCTAAAGAACGTTAGAGGAGTGTTTCTTGTGTTAAATCTTCTATCTCTGCTACTGAGCCACATGCTTTGTTGCAAAATGAATGGCTGCCACATTATCTGATGGCCTTGAATTGTTCTCAGAAAAGACAAGGAATATTTAAAGTTTGGAGAGTCACAATAGTTCAAGCAGTACTTCAGTATGAACAGAGAAAAACACTGAATTGTATCAGTTCAGCCTGAAAAGTATGCATAAGAGCTATTGTATTTTGTTAGCTGCACAATGCTGAAGATATCACATAAGAAAAATACAGTACTAAAATTGCTCTGAGAAGCATGCTTGTATACATATTTGAAGCTTAGAGATGTTCAGGCTCAAGACAAAACAACTTTAATTAAGAGGTAATTTATGCTACAATTTGCATTGAAATAAATGGATCAGTTGCATGAAATTATTCACATAGTTTTGGAGCAGAACTGCTACAAGCCTTACATAAAGAATATTATGAATATAGTCTCCACATCTGCAATGTGTGAAGGATCAAGAATATTATTAAAATGCATCTACCTCTTGCAGGTAGAGAAACTGTTATTTGGGGTTTTCATACAAGGAACTAAGTAAGAGAGTAAATTCATTCAGATCTGTGCATCACTAACTTGCTCAAACTCAGTCTCAAAAGGTTCATAAATCTGTTGCAGAATGGAAGTGAATCTCAACCACAGAGACTAAGTGACTTGACTTTGTAACAGAGACAGAACTACAACATATTTATTTTTCAGGCTAAATGTTATCAGAAGATTATTTTAGCAGAAAATTGTGCTTCTCCTCTTCAGGAGTTATATTTTGTGTCACCGCTGTTCCAAAGATAGAAGGTGAAATTTTGAGGTGTAAATCAGTACACCTGAGGTGATTAAAAAAAATAGTGCAGGATACAGATGAGCTCATCCATTTTTTTCCTTACAATTTAAACTTTAGCATGTTTATGCTTTCAGGTCATAAGCAGACTATAACTGCTGATAAACAATATAGTCCTGTTTGAGGTGTTATAGACAGAAACAGGACACCATTTATTAATAGAAGACACAGCCACCAAGAAATATTTTTAGTTCTCCTTTCCTTCCAAGAGAATTATCCCTGTAATCTGACCAGAGATAAAGAAACTTGTACATCTTGTATCTATACATAATAAGAATTTATATCTCCCTGCTGTTTTGATACTTCCAGAAGTAACTGTGTGTCTTTGCTGACACCAAAAAGCTTTTTTCCATGCTCCTTAATTTTCTGATTACTTTATAGGGGATTTGTAGTAGTGAAATGATTCTGTGCTGTGGGAAGACTAACTTCCAGATTGGTGATATAGCAAAAGCATAATCAAGTTGATAAGGTTTTCATGTAAAGAAAGTTTGTTTCAAGTGATGGTAAGAATACCATCCCCATATACACTTAAAAAAAAAAAAAAAAGAATCCTATTTATAGATTTGACTAATTCTGTTGCCAAATAGTGAAGCTGTTCCTCGTGTCTGCTAATGTAGAAAAGATTTTTGAGTTACCAAAGATACTCAAATCACAATGTTAATTGTCAACAAAGATACTCAAGTGATAATGACAATTACAATCAGTGTCTGACTGTAAAAGGTTTTTACTTTCCATTTAAAATTATGTTGACGGAATGTCTTAATAACTATCCTCAAAAGTACAACTCTGCTTTATCTTTTTCTGGCAACCGTCTCACCTGGAGAGGACTCACTGTGCAGTTGATCCTAGGTATTGGCACCAAAACCTGATCACCAACTGACCAAGGTGGAATGTGAAAAAACAGGACTCACAAATGCTGGGACAATCATTATAGGTCAGACATGCACACCTGAAACTGGGAGAGGTCTAGCCCTCTGTTTTTGTGCCTCCACACGTTGATCCAGGCTTGAGTCTATTAGGGTACTCTCGGTTCTTTGTGTTGAAATTCTTTGCTTACTTCCCCAGTTACACATCAGCTATGTAAGATTGTTAATTCTCTTCTGGAAAGAACTGTGGAAGGTATGTTTCGAGCACACTGTACTAATGCAGTAAATAACCTATTCATCTCTGTATGAAAAACAGGAAGCCAGATACTTTTTTTAGCTACCAGTTTATTTGTTGACTGTTGCATCTACTTATTACTGAGACTGCTTGTTCAGAAGTTTATCTGAGGATATGGAATAAAAAATTCTGTATTTCAAGAAGTTGGGAAATAGCTCAGGTTTAACAATATAAAAAAAAAATGTTCCTTAAATTTTAAGAAAAGAGACCAATTTGGTACCCCTCAGTATATTTCCCATAATTGCTTTCTTTTTTATCTATACTCCAAAAGATAGTAAAAAATCAAACACACCCACTCCCTTTAGAGGTCTATCAATATGTATGCATACTGTTATATGCATATCAATTTATAAATATATTATTGGACACTTTATCTCAATGTTTTAGATATCACAGAGCTATTGACAAACTGTGCTCAGCTGCTGCCTTCGCCTTTAAGCAAATACGTTTCTTGTGCTTCTAAGTTTTTTGCAGTCAGGATACAAAATATTGAAAAGCCCTGGCAATTACCATTTCTGTTTATGGGGTGTGTTTCATCTTTCTCTTTGCTCCAAACCAAAGAGCTGGAAAGGTCTGCCTTTGCTATGGACTTAGCAAAATCTGAGCTGAACTTCAACTCATGAACTGAATTTATGAAATGCAAGAAGGATGGGGGATGCAAGAAGAGGGAGGTTTCTCACTCATCAAAGGTGAGTGCATTTCCTTGGTCAGGTTTTCAAGTTCAGACAAATATGGTCTTTTTTTTTTTTTTTTTTTCCCCCTTCCCAGAGTGCCTTGAATACCTTAAGCTGTGTAATGCTCAGGGTATTCCATATGCAGTTCTGTAGTCTACCTTTCCTTCAAGCTTTGTAACCTTTCAGGCAAGATGATGTGGTTTTTCCAAAGCCTCTGTAATTTTTCCATTTTCTCATGCTGTTAGTCTTGTGCTAATATTGTTATCGCCCTCCACCGGCAAACTCTGATATTGTTATGTCAGGTTGCCATTGGCTGAAGTGATTACCACTGGCTTAAGAATCATGTTGTCTTCCTCTCCATTTTTTCCTATCCCTTGTTTTGCAGATTTATCGAATAATCTGCATGCACAAATCTTATTGATCAGTCGTTATGCAAAATCCTGCCCCTCCCAACCTCTGTCATAGCACACCCCAATCAGTGCTAATAAGCAGGAGCGATCATTAGGGAGTTTAGGCAAGTCCTGATTAAAGCCTTAAAGTTATTATAGAAAAAGCTTTATGGGTGATTGGTTGCTAGGGAGGGGAGTGGCCCAACAAGGAATGCTTGCCTAGGAACCGTGTTGCACCTCTTCCTCACTGGCTGCTGGGGAGAACTTTCCTTTCTCTTCCCCTTTGAATTTGGTCTACTCTCTCTTTTTTTTTTTTTTTTTTTTTTTTTCCCCTATCTCCCTTTCTCTCTTTCACTAATTTGTTTTTTAATTTTTCCCCCTAAACTAAAAATTATCTTTACTGTCAATGTGTGCCATCAGCTGTGGACCTGATGAAGAAACATTTCTGCACATAAGCCTGTTTCAACAACTTCAGCTCAAAAGTTTGCTAAGGCAGTTCCTTACTGAACACTTTTTGAGATCTCCTTAGACCTCTAATTCCCTCACATACTTCAAAGGGCATCTTCAGCACTTAATTTAGGACCGAGAACTCAATCAAACACAGCATGTGTAGATTACTTTTAACATATAAAATTTTTTAGACACTTTGCTTAAGGTTATGTCCTGGTTTCCGCTGGGACAGAGTTAATTTTCTTCATAGTAACTGATATAATACTGTGTTTTGGATTTAGAATGAGAAAAATGTGGATAACACACTGATGTTTTAGTTGCTGCTGAGCAGTGCTTACACTAAGTCAAGGACTTTTCAGCTTCTCATACTGCCCTGACAGCGAGGAGGCTAGAGGTGCACAACATGGGAGGGGACACAACTGGGACAGCTGGCCCTAACTGACCAAAGGGATATTCCATACCATATGATACTTCAGCATATAAAGCTAGAGGAAGAAGAAAGGAGACATTCAGAGTGATGGCATTTGTCTTCCCAAGTAACCATTACACATAATAGAGCCCTGCTCTACTGGAGGTGGCTGAACACTTGCCCATGGGAAATAGTGAATTAATTCCTTGTTTTGCTTTGCTTGTGCACGCAACTCTTGCTTTACCTATTAAACCATCTTTATCTCAATCCAGAAGTTTTCTCACTTTTACCCTTCCAGTTCTCTCTCCCACATCTCACCAGGGGAGGAGGAGTGAGTGAGTGGCTGTGCGGTGCATAGTTGCTAGCTGGGTTTAAATCACAACAGCTTATTACCAAAAAATAAGGACTAGACCGCATGCATTATGATGTTTGGTTCATATGTATTACTTCATTACTTCTTTCACTGAAGATTAAATTCCTCTAAATGTCTTGGGAAAATGCACTCTAGTTTCATTTAAAAAACTGTTTCAACCTGTTCAAAGTGAGAGTCTTGTGACAGCACATGAACAGTCTTTTGTTTTCTCTTTTCAGAGTGAAAAAAGCCTATGAGAGAAGAAAATGAGACCTGGAATTAGGTAAAAATGGTAGCATATCCCTTGCTATTTTGTACCTTGGCATGTGCAAAAGAGGAAGAAAGATAAATGAGATGTCTTTAAATGTCTTTTTAAAGCACTGAAAATAAGGTAGGGCAAAGCAGCATCTGAAATCTCCATGATTTCCAATGCATTTTTTATGCCATTATTTGCCACTCCTGAGGAAACACATTTTTATCTGTGAAATTTGTAAAAGTTCAATTGGTTCTGTAGAAAAAGAAAACTTTTCATCATATTTACATTCTGTGTACTCTATGTATATAAACGATGCATAAATTCCAGTTAGTGGTAATATTTGTATATTTTTATGAAAAAAAAACCAAACTTATTCTAAATTATCAAGAAATTGTATTCATCCTGCATTTATCTAGGCATTATACCAATTGTATGAAAATTACTGAAATCTTCAGTCTTAACAACTTTTTAAAGTTGTTGGGGTGTTTTTTATTACTTATAAATAAGAACAGGTTTCCATTAAGCATAAATAACAAAAAAATCTACACTTTATTAATCATGTGAACAATCTTAACCATGCTGCAACATAATTTCTCTTTGGAGCAACTGTCCTACTCACTGCTTCAAACCTCTGCCAGTGCCTGTGTAAATATTTGAAGATCATGAGTATGTGAAAAATTCTGGAGAGTTTTAGATCATAGTTGATCAGCTAATAATACTGGATCAATCCATTTCATCTAACACCATGCTGTGAATAATAATCAGTGCTTTACAAAAAGGGAAGGTGTTTTACTTTCCTGTAAGGAAGGAAGGAAGAGGAATTCCACATGACACGGTTGATTAATGACAACCTTAGTCTTTAGTGACAGTGCAGACCATGGAAACTGGAAGAACACTGTCATAGTACCTCAGGCTTTGATTGTAAGGAAGGAGAACAATGGGGGAAAAAAAATTTATTTCTTCCTTCAGAAAAGCTGACTCACTGTAAGCTTCCAAGAATAAGAAGGTAGTATTTTCCAGAGACTACATGTGGTCCTAAGCAGAGATCCATACTCACAATGCAACTGATACATTTTTGGATGGCAGGACTTATGAGCTTCTAACAAGCAAAAGGAAAGGGTAAAAATTCTTTTTAAAAATAGCTTTATACTTCTCATTTCTTGAAAAAAACTGATTTTGTGAGGTCTTAATCTTTTGTTTGTATTTTTTTTTTAATTTTATGTGCACATGATTATTTAGTGAAAAGAGACAATGGACAGTTTAGCTGTGTGTTTCCCTGGCAAGGGATGTTGGGGATGGTGGAAGATTACACGGTTTAAAAAAGAGACTGGAAAAATTAATGAATGAGAGTTTCATTGAAAGTCAGAAAATTGACTGAGAAGTCAACTCAGGAAATCCCCAAAATGAAACTATTTGGAACCTAACCACCTAAGGCAAAATAACATACATTTCTCTCAGTCTTGCATTCCTCCCTGGACATCTTTTTATGACCCTCCTGTAGGCAGGATTTTGGATTACATAAGCCTATGAAGATACCCTGATAGTCATTCTTATGCTCCTCTCCTGAATGTTGCTGTGCCTAATGTTTTGAGCAGATAAAGTAATATTCCTTTTATGGCTTCACTCCATTCAGTTATGTTTTTAATATCTCCAAGGATGAAGACTCCACAACCTCCCTGGGCAACCTGTTCCTGTGTTTGACCACCCTCCCAGTAAAAGAGATTTTTCTTATGTTTAACTGGAATTTCCTGCATTTCAATTTATGCCTATTGCTTCTCATCCTGTCACTGGGCACCACTGTCTCCTTTTTCTTCATTCCTCCATCAGGTATTTAAACAAATGGACAAGACCCCTGAGCCTTCCCTTCTCCAGGCTGAACAGTTCCAACTCTCTCAGACTCTCTCCTCTTATGTTCTGCTTTGTTGAACTATCTATTGGATAAACTGATCCCAATGAGTAAAAGCTACAGGTTACTACCGTGCTAAAAAATTTGATGCATATGTCAAGTCAATAGCATTTTAGTTATTTAAGATTGTTTAACTCTGTTAAAAATATTTAGACACTTTTCAAGTAATGGTTTTAAACAGTTTTTTTTATATAGTTTCATACAGAGAAAATGTGACCTACAATGGATGGTAAATTCAATCAACTATGCCTTAAAAAGGCAAATAACTTCTGGTGTGTAGTCTTTGCCTTCTTTTGAAACAGCTTAAATCTGCTGATGTTAAAGTCTACCCTTTGACATTAATTTTCTATATACTAAAGGAGTGAGTCTTGAGCCACTTATTTCAGTAAGTTTCTGGGTGGACTGTACCATAAGCCAAATTGTGAGTGATAAACTGAGATCATCTTTTCAGGCTGTGGCTTCTGAGATGGTCTTTGTAAAGTAAACCCAAGATGACCAAGTAAAACCAAAATGGGACAATTAAGCCTATAGGTTTATCATTGATGTCTTCCTAAATGATGGACCAGAGAACCCACCTTCTCACAAATGTATTATCGCACTGTCAAGCTTTTGCATTTGAAAATGTCTCAATATTGGGTTATTTCACTACCATGGCGTTCTTCTTCCTTGTTCCTCTCTCTCTTTCTCTTCTCCCTCTCCCCCTCCTCCTTGATACTGAGAAAGAAGCATTAAGATTATTTGTTATCTACTACCTTCATTTTTTTTTCTGTTTCCGATTAGCTTTACAATTGGGACCTAACATAGGGATTAAAGGGGGTTTAATGGTTAATGATTTAATGTTTTAATGGTTCTGTGGAGTTTATGGTAATTTTTCAAATGCGTCGGGAGCTTTTGTTACCACCTGCTAGGAGGCTTCATTGTTTACTCTGAAGACTATGTGGGGAAACAGTCAGCACAGTTTCATTTCTTCCCTTCAGTACTGCATACAGAAACATTAGGTGGAAAGGATACACAAAATCATATCTATTGTGTCATTTCACAAGTTTCCAGAAAATCTGTTTTCTACCTGTATAAGTGGTATGTAAAGCAGTTGTTAAAATAGTAAGGGAGACAGCTGATGTTGGATTCATGTTTTAATGGATTGACCATTCCACAAATATGCAAGGGCATGCTACTTTCTCTGAGAACACTCACTCAATACTTTTCAGCAGCAAGTTCATTTTTTCAGCTCTGCTTGGCATAATAGTTACATGCTTCTGCTTGCATGGAGGCTTTATTATATTTTTTCATTTTGTCAGCTAGATCACTATAATTTATTGATCATCAGTCAATCTTAAAACGATCTTGGAAGGTGATTTGGGTATAACAAGTAATGAAGAATAACTAAGAAAATATATTGCATAAGTCATTCAAAAACTGAACATGTTATTCAGAACACCTAAGTATAACATACTGTTTGTGGAAACCACATGCATATTCCTCTGTTTTATGAAAATCAAAATCACTGCTAAAGGTTTAATAAATGCACCAGATGGCATTAAACACTTTTAGGATTATTCAATGTACAAAGTTGTCATGGGAAATTCCTGACTGGAGTTTACTAATATACTGTTTCAAGCAGAGTAAATGCATTTTATTTTTGTGGTTGGGGTAGTAGGGAAGATTAATTTGGTTGAGTGCAGCAGCTTTGAGTCATGCTAGGATGCACCTTGTTGAACACAACAGCCTGGTAGCATTCAGTTTACATTTAACTTTGTATTTTTGTTTAACTTTTTAATCTCTTAGTGGTTGTTTTCTAATTGTTTTCTAATATCACACATCGACTTCAAGGGATGTGTAATGAGCAAGTTACTTGCCATTAGGTGATTTGGCAAATCACTACAGAATATTGTTCAACATCAAATACCCGTCTCTATGGACAATGAGACTCTCCATGCTGTAACATCACATGATTCTCATCAGTCTTGGGTTTTGGGCTGCAGGTGAATTTTGTATAAAGGCTGTATATTTTTACTTTTACCAGTGTATTTTAAAATAAACATATACGTTTTCTCACACTTTTTATACATTAAATATTTAAATAGTTCTGCTTCAGATATAGAGAAAATGCATGAAAAAACTGTGGAAGGCATATCAATAATGCATATCTTCAGTACATGTGAATTTTACTTAAAGCAATAAAATATTTTCTTTTGATTTATGCATGTTTTATATCTATTACTTGAAATGACAAGCTCCTCTTTACACTTTTAGTTGAAATGTAATATCACAGCATGAGTTTCTTTCAAGAAGAAATTTTGCTAAGATATTTGAAGGAAATTGATTAATTTTATAAATTTAGAAATATCTTAAACTTTAGTACAGAATGATTAATTATACAGTCATATTAGGTCAGCTTTCTTCCAACTTTTTATAGAAAATTGAAGGTGTGGATTTTTAAAGCAATTTTTGTGGTTTTTTTTTTTTTGTAATCCCAGATATAGCCAACTAGTGTACAAGAGTAAAAACATCTCTAGGACAGGTACTCTTGCCTTGATTTGTTCATATAGATTTTATTACACTACAGCTCAAGTCTTTAACTGGGATCCTGATATACTAATGTAATATAAATAAATAAATATAGTTAGTGCATCTAAGTTTTCAATAGTGTTTTTTAATATCTAAACATTTTTCAATGATAAAAAATTGTTATGGACTGGATTATTATAGCTAGCCGTAGAATAGTAGCTAGCCAGAATATTCAGCATACCAAGTTCTGTCTTCCATAATGCACGTGATTATTTTTAAACACTATTTTCATAGAAGCTAGTAAAATAGGAACATGACTACAAGTGATTATTCTCTATGATTTCAGTGCTTTGCACTTTAAATTAATCAACATCTAAGTGTAGACAAATAATGCTCTTGACTTTTTTTTTTTTGCTTTCTTCAGTTTGTTTCTTGTTAAATAAAGAGTAACTTAGTATACAGCTTAATGGCTAATAAAGATTTTATTTTTTTTTTCTCAGTTCTATTGGAAATGCTAGTCCACTTTTAAGTTCAAGTGTATTTTGCCAATAGTATAAATTTGATTCAGCATACAGATTCTATGATAAAGAAGATTTAGGAAATGCATAACTATTTGCAGTCACAAACTATGTAGGAGTATACTAGGTTTAAGAAATTAAAGCTAAAGCCACAGAGGAGATGGTAGAAGAGAGGCAAGTACTTGTTTAAAGTATAACAGTCAGAATTGCTAGCTGATTTTTAAAGTGTCTTTGAAGAATTTTTCTGATTATTTTTATATTAATTTTATATACTCATGAAAGTAAGGAGCACTTTTTGGCCTCTGGCAATTTTTCTTGATTGAAAAATGGGAAGTTTTAAATGACCTGTTACAGTGTCTGCATGTAGCTAATGATTATAGTTACCACACTTTTTTGAAACTGTTTTATTAAATATTGATTAGAGTCTCTACAGAATAATAACATCAGCTAGGGAAAAACTTCAATGTTTTCGGTTTATGTTGTGGTACATCATTACCATTGGCTAGTCAGTGTCGTTTCTATATCTGAAATCATAAGTCAATGTTTCATTTGTGTAAGAGAAGAATGGTTGCAGAGTAGAAAGCAATGCCTCTAATTCTAGCCAGAAACAAATTTTGGTTTGACTAGCAATTTAGGTAACTTTTCAGTATGAAAAGCAAATTATTACTTAGCTATTGCCAAGCCAAACCTCTAATTTATTTTCCCTAAATGCAGCTCATTAGTAAATGATATCATGGTTTACATTGTTTAGGACCTCATATTTCTCAGTAGGACAAGGAAAATATGAACAACAGTATCCAAAAAGTCATCCAGTTCCTCATTTTAGGATACCAAAATAACCAGCTACAAGCATAATGGAATAAATTTTAGTTTTCTTGTGCAGTCACTGCCATAGCTTCCCTGAGAACAGATTAGGAATGCTTCACTAATTCCCTGAAAATCTATTTGCTTAAATCACATCTAAATGTAAAGTTGTGATACTATTCAGATGCTAAGTACAGGGGAACTCCAAATCTCTTTAAGGCTGCAGTTTGAAGTGTGAGGATAACAGAGGGAATACAAAATCCATAATTATGGGGAGAACAGAACAGTCACCTCCAGCAATTTAGGGCTGATTTCATTCTTGGGTTGCCTTTCATGCTGTCATGTATTTCAGTTTCAAACATTTATTCCACGGGTTCCTGGAGTTGTTTTCTGTACCCTTCCTGCACCCATCCAGTATGAATTCCCAGAGCTTGTGTAATACATCCATAAAATGTGTTATACAATATGCAACCAGTGGCTGCTTTCTTGTGACAGAATTGCTACTTCATTTGATACAATTCATCATATTGATCTGAGCTGAGCAGGCAGCCAATTTAGATGACTAGTGGAAAAATGGTGAAGTCAAGATGTTTTAAAGCATCTCACTGCAGATTGCAGGCACAGTTTACACTTTTTTTACTGTGTTTCAAAGCCCACTACCCACTTCTGAAGAAGAATCTATCTAATTTAGTTTAACGTATGTAAGATGAAAAAACAGTTTAAATTAGCTGACTTCTTAAACTAAACTAAACTAAAGAGGGCTTTCTCCTCCATGCTTAGCATGTATTCCTGTAACTCAAGCAACTTGTTCTCTTCCAAACAATACCCAAGAATTATTTGAAGGGTAGCACAGGCCAGCAGCTGTTCTCAGTCAGCAGTGTAGATGAGACTGTGCTATTATGGAGGAAGCAAGGTTAGCCTTACAGATATGGGCCATAATATAGCAGTTGGACTTAAGATCAGAGAACAGTCTTGGCCCATTTTATTTAAAAGTATGGATGTAGACAAGCTGAGTAACAACTAACTGTTTTGCTCAGCACTTCACTATCTACACTCCTATACATGTTTGGAAAATTAAAAACGTGACGCTATCTTCAGAATATAGCTGTCAGGCTAAGTCTTCTGAAACATTAAGGAAGTGATTTTACCTCCTGTAAATATCTTCCTTCCCTTCCTATACGGCTACCAACCTGATGATGTTGAATAATTTTACTCTATCACCTACCTTATAATTATTTTATTCATTTGTCTTTGAAATGGAATATAGCTTATTCATGTATTTGTAGAAATCAACATTTTAAAATGTAATTTTTTCAGTGTAACTATTTTGCAGTAAGTACCATAGGAATAACCTCAAGTTCAGATTCTGATTTTACCTGTTGAGGTGAGACTTACATCTCAATATTTTATCTCTGGCAATTTATTCTCTTTCACAAACATATGATTAGAACAATTTTGATGCCTGAATTCTGTCTAATGAAAGTGTGATGGGGTAAGGCAGTAATAGCTCGTTATGGCTCTGGACCATAGAACTCACTTCAGCTGTCAGGCAGGTTTCTCCAATTCAGAGGAGACTGTGAGCTGTGGACATATGTGGATACTTGAGCTGGTGTTACACTAAGAGCAAAATCACAGCAGTGCAGTACTCCATGCAATCTGAAAAATTCTACAGACACAGTATTTTATCCTCAAGTGACACTAAATAAATCTAATCTTATTTTGGAACTATTTACTTAATTGAGAATGAAACAGAAGTTACTTTCCTTGTTTGCATCAGTGCTCATCTGCAATTACAGAAATTAAGTTCTTCAGGTGTTGCCTTACCATTCCTACCTCTAATTCAAACTGCAGTAACAGCAGCAATTCAGTGCCCAGAAAATAAGTTGCCCATACTGCCAAACAACTTCTACACACCCTCAAAACAGATTGTAGTCTAACCCCTGCAGAAGGTTGCACCCTTGCTCAAAAGCTTTCGGCTGTAAATCTTGCTCTTACAATCTACTGTTTCCAAAGACTAATTTCTGAATCCTACCATAATCCTAGGTTTAACACAATACTTAAGGAAACTGTAAACATCTAATTCTGGTAAGTAAAATTGCTCATTCAAAATAGATAGATCCCTATGTTACCAGATATCTACTTAGTATTTTGGTTGCATTTCTGTTCAAACAGTGTATCATATTTTATTGAACAGTTATTATATGCTCTTTACTGACAAAAACTATTTCATTCCTATAGCCTCATTAAAATTTCCTTAAAGAAAAAACAAAACAACAACAAAAAAACTTTACTCCTTGGTATCAGTACTTACTACCAAGAAGTCAAAGGATTCAGCCTTGATCATCTTAAAGAAAAAATGGCTGGTCAAAACTGATACTACTTAGAATCATAGAATGGTTAGGGTTGGAAGGGACCTTAAAGATCATTTAGTTCCAACCCCCCTGCCACGGCAGGGACACCATCCACTAGATAGCTACTTAGCTATCATTAGAAAAATTTGCAGCCACCATGAATATGTTGACTACAGATTTACAGCCATTTGAGGGCAAACTTCCAGTTATGATACCAAGTTCTTCCTGGAGCCTTCTATGGCTTGGTATCTCTGACTTTTAGACAATATCTAAAACCTACCAGTCCACCACAGGAAATTGTGAGGAAGAAAATTTCACTTCTAGGAATCTCCAATTAGTGCAGAATGAAGGTATATGTCTCTTCAGCAGTGTACGCTATCACAGACACTTCATCAGTCTTCTGTTTTCTGTCACTGTCTTTCTGTAGAATATAATATTAAATATAAATAATATGGACCTTTGTTCAAGATATAATGATAACTTCCTAAAAATAATAATTAAAAAAATATTCTAGCTTAATTCTGTTCTTATGCATAATACACCTTAAGCCTTGAGCTCTTATTTGTCCTTAATTTACCCCTTCATAACATACAGTTGTTTGTTTCCAGGTTTCATACAATGCAGCAAGTTGAATTATTTTTAGATATTACTTGAAAGACATATAAAAGAGAACATATATTATTATTCATATATACTGGAAAACTTCTAGTACTGTATTTTCAGCTTCTGAGTATCTCATAGGATTTGTGGGGGTTAGTTAGCAATTTCAGGTGAACTAACTCTTGTGCAGTGCATTTTTCCCCCTCATAGTTTTTCCTTTTGAGGTATATTCACATTTTGCTTTCATTCTTCAATGTTGTTATTCACGCTACCTGTTCTCTTAATTATTATTCATTTTTTAATATGAAATATTTGTTTTGAGGAATGTCCAGGTTTTTACAGACATTTTTTCTGCCAGTCTTATGGGAAATATGACAAACAATTGGAGTATGAAAACAGTTATATTGGTGTTGCAGGGAGAAATTGTGTTACACTAACCTACACTCACTGGGCATTTTAAAACTATATCTTTAATGAAATAGACACAACAGATCTTGGTAACATTCTCTGGAAAAGAGAGATTTTGCATGAAGTATACTGACCTCTTGAAACCAGTTCTGATACTAGCTTATGTTGATGGAAAGAGACTATAGTACTGTGTTCAGAAATGTGGTGGTGTTTTAAGCCGCTACCAGACTCTTCCTCCTTGTCCATAGATGTTTGTTGAAACTGCTTGGCTAGAGGTTAGTAACATGGAAAATTGAGTCAACAGAATAAAACAGACCATGTGAGCACACCTAATCTGCTTCAGTACAAAGTCAATAACTTTAATTTAAAATTGTAAAATTGTTATCAAGTTAACTATTTTTTAAAATGTATTCTGTTTACTTTGGTACCAATTTTTCTTACACATCAGCCTGGTATACAGATATAAGACACAGGACAGGTCAATATGATGTAATATTCTGTCCTAGAAATCCCCAAGTTTGCATTTTTTTATGCTGATGCAGTCATGTAGCTCCTTATTCCAAAATAATTTCAAGCAGCTTTGCTCATAAAGCTATTCTCCATTGTACACAATACCATATCCTGAGGGAGTTTAAGACCAGTGAAGTACACCTAAAAATGTTTAATTTAATAATAAGTTTGTGTATATATGCCACTGAAACAGAATAGATTTAATAAAAATAATTTTCTTATATGTCCTACTAGTGAGGAAGATGTCACCATATGAGCAAAAATTGTCAATGACCAGGCTTTCCATCCAGGGGGATAAAAAAAAAAAAAAAAAAAAAAGCAGTAGCTTGACATTTTGTTTTTATTTCACATTAGCAAAAAAATAAGGAAAACATACTTTTTTTCTAGCAACTGACATCCTAAAACCAATTAAAACCAATAAAGTTTGGATTTTGACATTTCATATAAAATTTTAATATATTAATACTGTTACAGTAAATTTTCCAATTAAGAAATAGTGTTATTCCTTAACTATAACCAACCAATCTGCCCTGCAACCCTCACTGGAATTATAGCTCTGTTGACTTTAGCTGCCCTTCTTCTCTGGAGCTGATCTTGGACTTGTACTTCAGGTGAATTGGCTCAATGTACTGATGACCCATCGTTACAAGATCAATAGTCAGTTTCTACTAGTCCAGAGGACAAATGTGTACGCCTGGTCAGTCTGATGAAAAATCTAAACATGCCAGCAGTTGTGAAGTCTTCACTAGCTATCTCAGGAAATATTTATGAAAAAATTTTATCAATTCTGCCACAGAAGTGACAGCTTGCCTGCAGGTCATAAAATAACATACTGCTTGGTGCATCCTTAATTATTTTCCACTCCCAATAAACAAAATTTATTTTAGCATTAATACGAAAGACCCACTATATATACATTTATTATTTTTTTTTATTTTTTTTTTAAACTATGAAAGTATTTTTATCTTTCATGAGCATTTCACCTATGTGATTTAAAGCACAGGAGACAGTAGGCACTGAAAACTGTTGTTTTGACCGATGGAATTTTAATATTGAATCTGTTTTAAATCCTGCCTAACACTTTTGTTTTCAAGGTTATGTTGATAAGTGCTTTACTTGCTATTTTGGCAACACTTGACACATTTCACAACAAGATGTTGTATCTCATGGTTTTCTCTGATGTAACAGGAACAGAAGGATCAAAGAGCAGGTTCTCATTATTAATGGATCAAATGGATTCTTTTTCCTTCAGGGATAACTATTTATTATCCAAATATTTGTCTGTTACTATCTTGTGCTGGACATTTATTTTATGTGCTGAACTATTTGCTTTGTGTTTTCATGTAAATTAACACAACTAAAGTGATATGTCACAGGATATGGGAAAAAATACCCCACGTCAAAGAAGTGTTGACATCTGCCTCAGTTGGCAGCAACTGTCCATTTCATAATCCAGGATGACTGCCAGAACTTTGTAGGTCTTCATGTATTGATATTGACAGTAGGCATGAGAAGAAGAAACCTAGCAATGCATAAAATTAGATGGTAAAAAGGCACTTACCAGAGAGTCTCCCTAATTCATCATTTTGAAAACACTCTAAATGTTTAAATGCATGCCTGTAAAGCAAATTATTAGTCACAAGGACCTCAGGAAGCCCAGAGCTGTAAAATAAAATGCATCAACCAATAAAAAAGCATACATTTCAGAATATAAACATGTTTTTACACTTACAGCTGAAATTCAGCTGCATTGTCTCCATTTGAATATGAAACAGAACTTCAAAGCTTAAGTTTGTCAATGAGTGGACAATTTTACACATCAAGGTAGAAAACCTACACAACAGAAGTCCTCATGAGATTAAACTGGAAAGAAAATTATATTGTGGAACAGACTGACATTCCTTTGACAGTTATTACAAGTTCTGGCTATGAATACATACACTGCATCTGAGTTTTTAAAATTTTTGGATTTAAAGAGACAAATCTTTAGGTGAGTAAATCTTTCCAAGTGCTATGGAAAAGTTGTACTCCATTCCATCACAAAGTGCTTTGGCAGAGTACAAATAAAATAAAATCTAGTACCTTTGGACTATACCTTTTGTACATACCTTAATTTAATTTCAGTAATGCTAATCCATGCCAACACAAAATAATTTGAGAATGGTTATGAGAACAAATTAAACTTTTAGTGGATGAGTGGACTTAAGTTGTTCTTCCAAATGAAGTTTCTCTTCACAAATCCTACAAGACTTGGAATAAGATTATTGTAAATATTCTAATTTTATTTGATTTTATAAATTGACACACTATAAGGAAAAACAAAATTTTGAGATTCTACAATCTATCGGGGCAATCTGCTCTAATGCTTGATTATCCTCATAGTAAAAAGATTTTTCCTTATATGCAGCCTGAACATCTCTTGTTTTAACTTGATCTTGTTGACTCTCATCCTCCCATCCTGAACAACGCTGAGGAGCCCATATCCATCTTTTTGATGACCCGTGGTAGGTGCTGAAGAGCTGTTACATGAACCCAAAGTCACTCTTTTCCAGGCTGACCCAGCCCAGCTCCCCCAGCCTCTTCTCATGGGGCAAGTGCTCCAGCCCCAGCACTTTGGGGGCCTCCTCTGAGGTCCCTTCAGTCTGTCTGTGCCTTTCCTGTGTTGGAGCCCAAAACTCAATGTAGTATCTAGATGTGATCTGATGAGTGCCACATATCAGGGTATAATCCCCTCCTTTGATCTACAGGCTGTGCCACTGTCCATACACTTCAGGAGCTGTTGGGAACCTTTGCTACCAGCACACACCATCGGCTCACGTCCAGCTTGCTGCTGACCAGCACCCTAGGGCCTTCCTGCAGAGATGCCCCCCAGACCCTCTGCACCATAGCTTCCTGGTGCAGTGGCTCTGCTCTCCCAGGCACAGCACTTTGCTTTTGCCATACCTGTCTTTAAAATGATTGAATAAAACTGTTTTGTTCTTCCTCTCCCCTTCTTTTTAGGAGAAACAATGTTCTTGGTAAATGTCCTGTTTTCTAGAAGAAATTATGAGACTCTAAGGATACCACAGATGACAGCCAAAACCCAAGAATATTCCCATGACATCTGAGGTAATTATCTTTCTTTATTCTTTAATACCATGTCTATAATTTCTGCCTGCAGTAAGTAATTGCAAATAATATAAAAGATAGCTATAGAAAGGAATGTCCCATGATCTAAAAAGATCTTTTATGTCTTGAGAAAGCTGATTTACTTTACTCCCAAATAATATGATGTATAATACTTTTGTTTAATATATTATCCATTTTAATGGGCACTTATGTACTCATCTGACAGTGTCACGGGTGGCAGTGGCAGGACTCAAGATCACTTAAAGAATCACCAAGATACTAGGAAAAAGTTATTTAAATATGAATTTATAAAAAGCATGACTTAAAAGAGTTTGGTGGTAAAGTTCACTCTATTACTTACTATATGGAAAAGGCATATAAAAGATGAATCATTTTAAAATTGAGATAGAATGATTTACAATTGGAATTAAGGTAGATTGATTTACACATGGATAAGTGGAAATTATTTACACAGTAACTGGGGAAAATCAAGTCAAAATTAGGGTAGTGTGGTTTATATAGGTATTTGAGAAAGATGACAAGGGAGACCCTCCTGTTGAGTTGTGAGGTTGAGAGTGGACCCCTTTGCTTTCTGAACTCCTTTGTAGGGAGGAGTTTAGGTGCAGCTGGATCAAGACTCAGTCCCAGACTTGGTCACTGGTTTATGTCTAAAAGGATTAGGTGTAGGGACCTCAGTGAAGTGATTTAATATGCAATTATGGGCTTAACTTTGGAATAGCAGCAATTTTAAGGTTCATTAACACTATTATGGTATAGTAGCAGCAATTTAAGGATCATTAATACTATTATAGTAAATCACAAGATTGGATTATATGATTTTCCAACAAAATTCATTTATAATCAACAATTGATTGTAATCAACAAAATAAAAGCTTCTTAAATCAAATTATACACACACATAGATACAGAAATGAATATAGCCATAGATATAGAAATAGAGTGTCTATACAAATGTTTACCTGTTAAAAATACTCCTAAAGTTCAGCAAAATACTCACTTCAAATTGTTGGGGCCTTAGTTATTTTGAAAGAGCTCGAGCCTCAGCATAAGAGATAGCAAGTAGAATAACAGAAGCAAGCGGAAAGCAAGAGATAGTAAGTAGAATAACAGGAAAACCATATAAGGATAGAAAGTGCAAAAACAAGAGGTGGCAAGTAGAATAACAGGAAAGACCATATAAGGATGGCTTGGAGCTTACCCAATCACATAGTTACACAATGTACAAGCTTAACCAATTATATAGTTACACGACGTGTGTTTACAGCTGTAATCTGCCAATTAGAACATAGCCTTTGTCTCAAGACAGTATATAAGAAGCAGCCTTAGTGTAATAAAGTTGGATTTGAACTTACATCTCATAGATGCGTCCGTGTTCATTTCTCGCTCGCCTGAAAGCCCGTGGCATCAAATGTCTTAGCATTTCTCAGTGGGTGAGGGCTGAGCCTCAAGAAGTGGAGGGCTTCAGCCCAGGTCCTGTTGTCAGTCTTTGGCAGTGGTCCTCTGGGTTTCACAAACTTGAGAGTTTGACAAATGTGAGAGGCATTCCACTCAGAAGAAGATGCTAGTTGCAGCCCGCTGTGGTCCAGGATAGCTCAAAGGGTCTCACTTAGAACCACTATTTATTGGATCATGAGATGATTGACTTCAGACAGACACCTTAACTGTAACTACATAATTACTCTCCATGAATTCCCTGAGGAATCTGTATGTTTAAAGCTCATTTGTAAGTGTCCATAGAACTGTACCTAAATGTGGGTTGCAGTTGTAATTCTTGTATGATATACTTTATCACCCACACTGATACTGAAAAGCTGTTTATGGTGGATATTTGGCAACTATTTGAGAGATTATCTAACTTCAAGAAAGCTCATTAAACTATTTCTCCCACTTTCATCTCCTGTTGTCCTTGTTATACTGGTTTTCAAACTGACAACTGTATGGACTTGAACAAAACTAAATGTAATGGGGCAGGAGGAAATACTTCTATGCTTCAGCAATTTATAAAAATCATTACATTACATCATTACATTACAACAGGACACCAAGTATAATGTTAAAAACTAAACGGGGCAAATCGTATGACACATTCATTATTAAATGCAGATTACAAAACTATCTGTATCTAATCTAACACATTTAGGTAATTTTCAGCACAAAGGAAAATACATCTGAGAAGGGAAGGGGAAAGTGTTGATTTCACTCCAGAGACATCTTATAGAACTTGAATTGAAGAGTTGCTGCTACTCTGAATAATACCAGTGAACATTAGCTGACTATAAGAAGATTTCTCAGCTTGACAGAAGTGAATGGTAATATTGCCTCACTTTCAGGTCATGTATAGCCCCTTTCCATGACTAGAAACAAAAATAAAGATGACAGCACGGAGGATAACCCTGTCCTCTTCTTTGTCATGTTGGCAGAGCTCTTATGTCTTCAATATGTTGAACTTAAGAAGCAGGATACCTGCAATCACAGATCTAACAAGGGTAAAACTTTTGTTAAAGCATCAAATTCTGCCACTTTGAAAGAAACAAGGAAGTTTAAAAAATGCTTCAAAATGAATTTATAAATATTTATCAGCTTTCAGCTCCTTACTATAACTATGCAAAGCTTTTATTGTTGGAAGTATGACAACCATAATTGAAAACTCTCTAACTTCTTCAGACACTAAACCTTCATATTGCTTTGTCTATGAAATTTATTTCACAGGTCTAATAAAAGTTACAACCCAGACCAGTAAATCTTTGGATATTACTTGTTAGAAAACATTCTGGGGGAGCTAGGAGGATAGAAGAAAACATTTGGAGTACTCTCTGTATTAAGAGTTCTTTGTTAAACCATTTCTAACTGGGAGATTTCAAATTACTTTGTAGTCCAGCCAAATTAATATTTATAAACAGATTGGAGTGCTCACATTTAAATTTAGAATACTTAACATGAAGCTGATGATAGGATTTTTATTTTCCTGGATATAATTGCTAAAAATGAATATTTTGTTCAATTTCAGAATAAGATGTAATAGTAAATGAGCTGTCCTTTCCCTATAAAAATTAAGGGGTTCACTATATTTAATTTCAGAGGGAAAGTATTTATTTGGTTAGAATAGTTTCTGTAATGACTAATTTTAAAATACAAGTTTCATTCATTTGGAAGGAGAACTCTCTGTGTCTTACTCAATAATAAAGGGTAACTTTTCATACCAGTTTATTTGAGATTAAATAGATAGTACATTATATGTTTGTTAAACTGGATTTCACACAAATAGGATCCACTTATTCCAAACTGCAAATAATAACTCTTTAGATAACTCAAAAGTAACATTGAAAACCAAGGTCAATTGCTTTTTGTTTGGTTTGTTTTGTTTTTTACTGGCACTTAAGAAAAATCTACTTTTGAAAAATCTGGTCTATATCCACATCAGAGAGATTCTTAAGGCTTCGCAAGAAGAAATAGTTATTAAAGCTATAGTGCATAGTTAAAGAAATTATGTATAAGTAAATGTGCTAAAATGCAGCTTTATGGGGTTTTATGACAACTGTATAATCAACCTTATATTCCAATCACTTTAATTCCCTTAGCATAAATGGAATATTGAAAACATTAATTACATTATCTACTGACCAGCAGGGAAGTTACAGTGGAGTGACTGTATAATTGCTTTAAGTGATCTTTTTTAAGTAATTTTGTGTGCATCATAATTTATACATAGTACTGAGTTTTAGTACCACAATCTGATATGGAATTGCTCATTATTATTACCAGAAGGATTTTGGATTAGTGCTTTATTTTTAACATCTTAACCAAAATCTCTCATTTGTAGCAATGCAATCAATATAGGACAATAACATCTATGACTCATTTTAATGATTTTTTCCCTACCACCCTGTCTTTTGCCTGAAGCAGATGAATATGCTAAAAATGCTTTCCCTCCCAAAAAGATAAGGTAGTTCTTGCTGTTCTATTGTATATTCTTTGCTACAACATATGCAAAAAGATAATTATCAACTCAGTATATTAGAAAGAACAAGGGGGGAAATTGCATAAACACTTTCATTTTAAGGGAGTAAAGCTGTCTTAAAAAAAAAAAAAAAGTTACTATATCCATGAACAAGGATTGTCATAAATGCCCCAAATTCAGACGTCCTGCACAGTGAACTGAACAGCTCTCTGCATTCCACTGAATTTTCAAGAAGTCCTAGTTCTTGTCTCCCCAGCCACACCTCAATCCTCTCCATCACCATGGCCTAACCAGGCAGTTGTGGGGCTCTGAGCTGGCCCCAGTCAACATCCCCAGCCTGACCCTGTTCATACTGCAAGGCAGGTCCCAGTCAGCTAAGGCACAGGATATGTGTCACCTCTGTTTATTTTCAGGTTAGCACTTCTGATAGTTTGTCAACCATAAAGTTATGTTTCCATTGCTTTGTTTTCTATCAGCACTCTCTTATTCTGTTGGAGTATGCCCATCTGTCTCAAGATCAGTCTTACAGTCACACTGCTAACAACCTGCTTGGTTGTTCCACAATCTCTTTGTTTTACTAGGGAGGCAACTCAGTTAGACATGAGTTACAAGCTCAAGTTACAAATTGTAAAGTCAGGAATACTATTTCCTGAAAGATTCAGAATGTCTTTTAAATTACATCTGGATTTCAGAAATGGGAACAAAATATCTGGGACAACTAAATTACATTATTGGTATCTAGTAGAGATTTTATACAGATTAGCAAATGATCCTTAAGAGAAAAGTTAACAAGTCTCATGAGTACAGAAAAAATGATTCACAGAAAGCAGGTATATATTAATATATTAAACAGGTATATATTATTAATATTTATGTTAGAGTGAGGGCAGATTAAAGTTAAAACTATACCTGTACTTGGCTGTGAGTAGGAAAGTAACAAATTTTCTCATCCTCTCTTTTGCATATTGCTGAAGGAAACATTTGAGTATTTACTACTTGTCTGCAATACTTAGAAATAGAAACATTCTGGAATTACACAAGGCAACATTTTCTTCTGTGGAACTTGGAATAATTTTTTACAAAGGTATCATTAGAATGATTTTTAGCATAACAAAACCTTTCTAGTATCATGGAGTAATAAAAAATGAATTTAAAAATGAATATCTGCATTTATGGAAAATGACCTAGTCAATCTTCAAACATATGAATAAGAAATTAAATTAAATATTCTTTATAGTTCTTGTTGTCAAACTGTATTAGTACATATAGTCCAAAATACAGAACAACTTATTTCAAAAATTTGATAAGCATTAACCTTGTCTCGTCTACTTTTATGTCATATTAATAGGCATGCCTATGATATAATCGAGTTTTGCTTTTAGGACTATGCCTCATAACATTGTTGATGTAATTGTTTGCAATGATGCATGAAAGCAGAGGTTGGTAGCTAGGCAAAATACTACTTTTTCACATTTACTGGAGTTGGAAATAAAAGATTTTTTGTAGTGGTTGTAAAGCTAATACCTATAACAGACACACGATTTCACCTTGCCTAACTTCAAATATCTGTAGCACAGATACATGATTTAGTCACCATAGACATATAGCACAGTCAATCGCCAGAACCAAGTACCATTAGGATAGAAATAATCCAATTTTAAAATTCAGTGCTGCCTATTTTTACCTAAAGGGTATAAAATTAACCTAATTTATTACAATAAAATTTTACAGCTGATTAATCCTTTTTTATGTATTTATTTAGCTTTCCTTACTCATGTTTGTATGATTTCAATATTTGAGCAGAAAAGATCTTTGAACCTCTTGTTGCAAACATGATATTACAATACTGTTTTAATAATACAGTGTTTTAATAATACATTTCTCTAAAGTTCATATCAGAAAATAGAAAATTTTGTCATGGAAGGACTTGACTCAGTGAAATTCAACCAAATTTCTGGATTGGAGAACACCAAGAGTATTAAATAACATAATATTTTCCAAATAGATTCAGTAAAATTATTTTTATGACATTTGCTCAGGATTACAAAATACAGAGGCATAATTTAAAATAGGTCCAAAGAGCAGAACTAGGACTAAATCAGTTGGAAACAGTTATTAGCATTTCTTTAACTTCTTAGCAATAGCAACAATAGCACAGAATTTTCTCCCACCCTCTCCACCCAAAAGAGTTATGAATTCATATATTGGCTTGTGACTGACCTTTGAGCAGTTTTAGCTTAAAAAGCTGTGCTTTATGATAACTAGATGTAAAGCATGGATACTGGAGCACATCTAAACCACAACTTCACAAAATCACAAAACCATTATGTTCAGAACTTGAAATGGAGATCATTTAGCCCAGAGTCCATGATCAGAACAGGGTCTGCTAGAGCAGGCTTCTCAGGCCATGTATGGTCAGGTTTTGAATATCTCCAAAACAACCTTTCTGAGCAACTGTTCCAGTGTTCAATCACTGTTATATTCATAAAAGTTTTTTGGGTTTTGTTTGTCTTGGGTTCGTTCGTGGATTTTGAGGGGTTTTGGGTTTATATTTAATATGTTCAAGCAGAGTTTCCTGTATTTCAGTTCATGTATATTGGCTCCTTTCCTGTCACTGGGTTCTACTGGGAAGAATCTGTCTCTGTCTTCTTTACAACCCCTATCAGGTAAATGGGTAAATGAGCTTTCTCTTTTCCTGGATGAACAGTCCCAGCTCTCTTGGCCTCTCCTCGTATGACAGGTGCTCCAGTCTCTTGGTCATGCTCATTCACAGGACTAGCTCCAATACTTTCATGTGTCTTTTGTACTGTGGAGACTGGAAATTTACCCGGCACTCTGGGTGTATCTCACCAGGGCTAAGCAGAGGGGAAGGATCACCTCCCTCAACCTGCTGTCAACACCCTGCCTCACACAGCCCTGGAGGCTGTCGGCTTTCTTTGCTGTGACACTGAATTGTTGGCTCATGGTCTGTTTGTTGCCCACCAGGACCCCAAAGTCCTCCTTTATAAAGCTCCTTTCTAGCCAGTTGGCCTCCTGTGTGTACTTATGCATAATGTCATTCCTCTTGGGATTCCTGTTTGCTCACTTTTCCCCACTGTCAAGGTCCCTATGAATGGCCACAAAACCATCCGATGTATCAGCAACTCCTCCCAGTTTTGTGTCCTCTAAAAACTTGCAAAGGGTGCATGCTGTCCTATCATCCTGGTCACTAATGAAACGTCGACCCATATTAGCCCTAGTATTGACCCTGGGGAACAGCACTAGTGAGTGGTCTCTAACTGGACATCATAACCCTTTGAGCCCAGCAGCTCAATAAGTTTTCAGTTCACCTCAGTTTCCATTTACCTATCTTGAACTTACTCAACTTGTCAATGAGAACGTTATGTGACACAGTGTCAAAAGTTTTATTTAAAGTAGAGATAAGGAACAGGCACTGCTCTCCCCTCATCCACTAAGCAAATTATTTCCCTTTTTAAGTCCACACTGACTAGTTCTAGTCATCTTTTTGTCCTTCACATGTATGTAAATGGTTTCTAGAATTATTTACTCTATCGTCTTCCAATGTGAGGCTGACTGGCCTATGGTTTCCCAAATCCTCCTTGTTTATGTACTATAAGATGGAAGCAACATTTGCTTTCTTCTAATTATCAGGACTCTCCCTCAATCATTATAATCTTCTGAAGATAGTTGAAAGTGACCTTGTAATGAGATCACCAAGTTCCTTTAGCACTTGTAGATGCATCCCATCATGTTCTTTTGTACGTCCCATCAACTTTTGTACATCCACTTTGTTTAAATGTTCCCTACCCTGATCGTCCTCCACCAGTAGTGAATCTTCCTTGCTCTAGACTATGGAACTAGTCTCAAGGGTCTGGGAGTCCTGCAGGCCATTTTTTCTACTAAAGACTTAAGCAAAGAAGGCATTCAGTACCTTGGCCTTCTCCACATCCCTTGTCACCAGGTTCTCTGCCCCATTCAAAAGTGGGCCTACGTTTTCCCTAGTCTCCTTTTTGCTACTAATGTAAGTGTAGAAGCCAAGATCTGACAGTATCCAATGCTGTCCCTGCTTCCACCTGCTGCATACTTCCTTTTTAAGTCTGTTCCTTTTGTCAAAAGCTTATTCATTCATGCAGACATCCTGACACCTTTGCTAGACCTTATGCACCTCCAGTTTCATGATGGTATGAGGGCAGCCCAGCCTTCACATCACCACCCAGTTCTTCCTTGTTTGTAACTATCAGATCCTGCTGACACCCTCTTCATCAGCTCCTCAGTCACTTGATTCTGTGATATAAAGCATTTTCATGTTTTAATTTCTTCTAATGCCCTCATTGTAGGAAAAAATGGCAGGATCAGTAGTGAAAATGTTAAACCGTCAATGAACTTTTTGTTGTGGCAAACATGAGCCAGATTATCATAAACTAGTTGTTTAAATGCCAAATATAATTTAAATAAAACTGTGATTTAGTAGATATGGCAAATCTACACAAGAGAGTGTTTTCAACAACTCAATTTTATATACTACATCACTTATTTCTAATTTTTTTTTCACCCAAACTCACAAAATATAAAAAGGGTAAAAACAAAGAAAAGTTAAAAAAAAAATGTGCTTATTTCATTTCTGGCAAACAATACTATTGTGAGTAATCAATTATATGTGAAACATCTTACATAAACTTCATTAGTTCTGACAAGCTATTGCATTCTCTCCTATATGACATCAGTTTTGACCTAAGTTAACACTTGATAAAGTTTCAATTTTGTCAAAATTTCGGAAGCTTGAAAGCCTAACAGAATGAGTTCAAGACAGAGTGCCAATATTTTTCTTTTTTAGCTGAGTTATGCTAAATGTGATTTGGAACAGCCAAGATGGTTTACCAAGGGCTAATTGTGCCTAACCAACTTGATTGCATCCTACAATGTAATAACTGGCTCTGTGAATAAGTGGAGAGTGTTGTTTACTCACCGAGGCCAGTAGCTCTGGTGCTCGCATGATCCACCGCAGAGCACTCCAGCATGGTGCACAGAGGGTTTTCCTAAACAGGGGGAGCTGAGAAAGCTGCCAGGAGCCCACAGCTCACTACAATGGCTGAGAGGACCTGGTTGGAGCCAGGAGCAACAACAGACAAGCTCCCCCCTGCCCACATATAAAAAAAGTCTTAGGGAGCACAAGCAACCAGGAGCACTGTGAACAGGGCAGGCAAACAGACCTGTCAGTAAGAGTGTGGTGCGGCAGCTTGTGCATCGGTTTGCACAGAAGGATGCAGGAGACGTGCTGAAGCTCTGCCAGCTCGACCAGGGAGCAATGGTATCCACCCAGCGGAAAGCCACAGCCTCTCTAGGCTCTGCCCCCATCATGACTGACAAAGCTGCCCACACAGAGCTCCCACAGAACACCCTGCCACCCTGGTGTTACACTGCAGGATGTGCCCTGCCCTTATGCCAGTATCAGACAGCAGCAGTAAGCACACCTGTGGAAGGTGCACCTAGATAGAAGAGCTCCTCTGCTTAGTGGCAGAGCTCTGGGAGGACATAAGTAGGTTGAGGAGTGTCAGGGAGTGCAAGACTAATGGAATCACACCCTACCATCTCTGAGAGAGGCACAACAGGCAGACAGGGCACATGATATGGAGGATCCCCTGTCCTCTCTCCACCTGGCTGAGCACAGTGACTTAAGGGATAGGGGTCAATGCCAACAAGTTCCTGCCCAGCACAACAGACATGTCTGTTCTGTGACTACTCCACCTTCCCAGGTGCCCCTGGGTAATAGGTACGAGGCTCTGCAAGTAGGACTGGACAATAATGAGGATGACAGTTCACCTAACCTGGAGGTGTCACTGAGGTTAAGTCAGCCTACAACCTGTGTCAAAACTGCTTCCATAAAGAAAAAAATAATGGGTCATTGTCATAGAGTAGTCTCTTGAGGGAAAAAAGAAGGTCCAATATGCAGACTAGTTGCACTTAGGGAAGTCTGGTGTTTCTATGGGACCTGCATTAAAGATCTGAAGAGAAAACTTCCTACACTGGTACAGTCCTTGGATTATTATCCATTATAGATTTTTCAAGTAGGCAGCCATGTTGCCACAAGAAGTCCGAGGGCAATCAAGGGGGACTTCAGGGCCTTGGGATGACTGGTTATGGACCAGAAGCAGAAGTAGTGTTCTCCTCTGTCCTTCCAGTTGCAGGGAATGATGAGGGAAGAAACAGGTAGAGCCAGCTGATCAGTACCTGGCTCTGAGCCTGGTGTCACAGGCAAAATTTTGGGTTTTTCAATCATGGATGGGTCTACACACCAGGCCTGTTGGCAATAGACAGGGTACACCTGTCTCAAAGGGGAAAAGGATCCTTGCACAGAAGTTAGCAGGGTTCATTGAAAGAGCTTTAAACTAGATTTGAAGGGGGAAAAGAATGAAACCAGACTTGCTAGAGATAAACCAGGGGGTGACACACCAGTGTTTGAGGGATGGTGTGCTAGCAAGGTCCTTTGGTCTGCCATCGCAGTGGAGGTAGAGGATAGGGATCCATGTGACAGCAAAGATGCAAGGGTTATTGGTGTGTTAGAAACCACAGAAGCACCTCAAAATAGTCACATAGGAGGGGTTTTTTTTTTGGAGGATGTCTCCCAAAAAAGGTGGTGGGATCAATAGCACAGCTGAAGTGCATCTATACCAATGCATGCAGCATGAGCAACAAACGGTAGGAACTGGAAGCCATTGTGCAGCAAGAAAACTATGACATAATTGCCATCATACAGACATGATGGGATGACTCACACAAGTGGAATGCTGCTATGGATGGTTATAAACAAGTCTATGGGGCCAGATAGAATCCATCTGAGAATATTGAGGGAGCTGATGGAGGAGCTTGCCAAGTCACTCTCCATCATTTACCAGCAGTCCTGGTTAACAGGGGAGGTCCCAGATGACTGGAGACTTGCCAGTGTTATGTCCATCTTCAAGAAGGGGCAGAAGGAGGATGCAGGGAACTACAGGCCTGTTAGCCTCTGTACCAGGAAAGATCATGGAGTGGTTCATCTTGAGTGCCCTCACGCATCATGTGCAGGACAACCAGGGGATCAGGACCAGCCAGTACGGGTTCGTGAGAGGCAGG
>NW_010297509.1:0-10679 GCF_000700745.2 Antrostomus carolinensis | reverse complement strand
GGGGGACCAGCCCCAGCCAGTACGGGTTCGTGAGAGGCAGGTCCTGCTTGACCAACCTGATCTTCTTCTATGATCAGGTGACCCGCCTAATGGATGAGGGTAAGGCTGTGGATGTTGTCCACCTGGACCTTAGTAAGGCCTTTGACTCCTTCTCCCACAGCATAGTCCTAAAGAAACTGGTGATTCATGGCTTAGACAGGTGTACTATTCTGGCTGGATGGCCAAGCCCAGAGAGTTGTGGTGAATGGAGTTAAAGCCAGTTGGCGGCCAGTCACTAGCAGTGTTCCCCAGGGCTCAGTTTTGGGGCCAGCCTTGTTTAATATCTTTATCAATTATCTGGATGAGGGGATTGAATGCACCCTCAGTAAGTTTGCAGATGACACCAAATTGGACAGGAGTGTTGATCTGCTTGAGGGTAGGAAGGCTCAGCAGAGGGATCTGGACAGGCTGGATCAGTGGGCTGAGGTCAATTGTATGAGGTTTAACAAGGCCAAGTGCTGAGTTCTTCACTTTGGTCACAACAATCACAGGCAATGCTACAGACTTGGGGAAGAGTGGCTGGCCGACAGAAGGTTTGTCTGTATCAGAAATAGTGTGGCCAGCAGGAGTAGCAAAATGATTATGCCCCTGTACTTGGCAATGGTGATGCCGTACCTAGAGTACTGTGTTCACTTTTGGGCCACTCACTACAAGAAGGCCATTGAGGTGCTGGAGCATGTCCAAACAAGAGCAACAAAGTTGGTGAAGGGTCTGGAGAACAAGTCTTGTGGGAGTGGCTGAGGGAACTGGGGTTGTTTAGTTTGGAGAAAAGGAAACTGAGGGGAGATCTTATTGCTCTCTACAACTACCTGAAAGGAGGTTGTAGGGAGGTGGGTGTTGGTCTCTTTTCTCAAGTAGCTAGTGACAGGACAAGAGGAAATGGCCTTAAGTTGCAACAGGGGTGGTTTAGATTGGGTATTAGGAAAAAATTCTTTACTGAAAGAGTGGTCAAGCATTGGAACATGCTGCCCAACATGTAGACACAGCACTTCAGAACGTAATTTAGTGGGCATGGTGGTGTTGGCTTGATGGTTGGACTTGATGGTCTCTTAGAGGTCTTTTCCAGTCTTAATGATTCTATGATTCACATCAGCTTGACTGAGTAGAGCTAGGGGCACATCTCAGGGAACTGTAGATGTGTGTGTGTGTGTGTAAAGTTTTCTCTGTGAAGCCTCAGCACCTAGAAGTTTTCGCTTACACCATTTAGTTTGGATAGAATCTTAGAATTTAGTTTTTCACAAAGAATTTATTTTACAGATAGAAGTGTTTAATACTATAGTTTTTATCAATATGTAGAATTTAGGTGTCTGGATCTCAAATTTGTGATTGATTTTCTTTTTCAATATCACATTCATCTTCTACTTGATGACATTTTTCCTTAATATTAGATGAATATATGAAAAATGTGTCTCTTATTTCACCACTTATTTATTTATTTCATTTAAAATGAGAAGTCAAAGGTAATGCTGGCAAAACAGAAGACCTCTCAGAAGAGCATAAGAACATGTCATGAGAATAAATATTCAGCCATATGATCTCAGTCTAGGTCATAGGTTCCATTGGGAGGTCTTTTATACATCATGTTGCATGCTATCCACATATAATAAATCAAAGGCAGAGAAAGCAATGGATTGAGAATTGAGAATGTTATTAAGTGTCAGTTTCTCTCTAGGAAAGTGCTGTGTATCATCTTCAGTTATACTAAGACCTAATAAAACATCTAGTTCCTTTCCCCTTGAGGTCATGCTGTAAAGAGGCGCTATACTGTAGTTGCTTATGTGAAAATACACGAAAGAAAAATAAAAGGCACAACTTTTTAGCATAAATATTTAGGCTTGAATTCTGTATTTTCTCCTAATATGGCAAAAAACAACCATGAGTCATCACTAAACATGTTTTGAACTGTTCATTAAACAGATTAAGACAATGATGTGTCCTTTCCTTAAGAGAAAATAGTGCCTTTCTTATTTAGATTTGTTATGTAAATAAATATGCAAGTTTATCATAGAATCATAGAATCAAAGAATGGTTTGGGTTGGAAGGGACCTTAAAGATCATCTAGTTCCAACTCCCCTGCCATCAGCAGGGACACCTTCCACTAGACCAGGTTGCTCAAAGCCTCATCCAGCCTGGCCTTAAACACTTCCAGGGAGGGGGCATCCACAACTTCTCTGGGTAGCCTGTTCCAGTGTCTCACCACCCTCACAGTGAAGAACTTCTTCCTAATATCTAATTTAAACCTCCCCTCTTTCAGTTTAAACCCATTTCCCCTTGTTTTGTCATTAACTGGCCTTGTGAAAAGTCCTTCCCCAGCTTTCTTGTAGGCCCTCTTCAGGTACTGGAAGGCCACTATAAGATCTCCCTGGAGCCTTCTCTTTCCCAGGCTGAACAACCTCAACTCTTTCAGCCTGTCCTCATAGGAGAGGTGCTTGAAGTGCTCTGAAAAAACCAAACCTATTTTTAAAACAGAACCTTTGTAGAATGTTCAAGTTAACCATTAAGCATGTAAACCCACTAATAATTATTCATTTTAAAGATTAATTCCCAGTTGAGTTCAGATGACAAAAAAATGTTATACATTCAGAACCACAGCATGTTATCCTGGTTTCGGCTGGGCCTAGAGTTAATGTTCTTCTTAGCAGCTAGAATAGTGCTGTATGTTGGGTTTGGAATGGGATTTGTTATAAGAATGTTGATGATATACTAATGTTTTTAGTTGTTGCTGGGGAATCAAGGACTTTTCAACTTTCCATGTTTTGCTAGTCTGCAGGTGCAGAAGAGGCTCAGGGGGAGCATAGCAGATTAAGAGACCCAGACTGGCATTTGTATATGCCAATGGGATATTCCATAACAGCATGTTCAGAATGTTAATGAGGGTTGGCCAGAAAGTTAGTTATGCTGGGGCTTGCTCTCTCTTCTGGGATTGTAGTTTTGATTTTGGGATTGTCTCTGCTCCAGGATGGCTAGCCAGGAAAGGGATGAGCATCGGTCAGCAGGTGGTGAGCAATTGCACTGTGCATCACTCATTTGTATATTCCATGATTACTGGTATTATAATTATTATTTTAATTATTATTTTATTTCAATTATTAAATTGTTTTTATCTCAATCCATTAGTTTTCTCACTCTTACCCTTCTGATTTTCTCCCCTACCCCATCAGGGGAGGGTGGACAAATGACTATGTGGTATACATCTGCCAACCAGGTTAAAGCTACCACACATGTATATGCAGCTCTTTCAAATTAGAAACTATTTTCTACTGACACTTTGAGTTGTTAATCAAAATACTTAATTAAAATTATTAATAGTAGGCTGAATTAGTTGTTCAAAATACATGCAGATGGAAGCAATACAAAGTTTTGTCTATGAAGCTACTACAGAATGACTAAGTTCTGCAGGCTGAGATGTACTCTGTGCTCAGCATCAGATGACTTAGAGCATTCCAAAGAAAACTCTGAAATCTGATCAAGATCCCACTGAAGTCTGTGGTAGTCTCCCCATGGACTTTATTCACACTTGACTTCAGGAATTCAGGTATAATCTATTTACTTTTAACTGTTATATAGCTGGATACCTTCTGGAATCAAAGCCTTTAACTGATATGTAGAATAACTTTTATATTTATAACAATACCATCCTTTTTCAGCTTTTCTGAGAAATACATATCTATTATTTGTTTTCAGGTTGTCTGTTTGATTCCCACTGATACATTTTATTAATATATTTGATCACCAAAGAGGGCCTGCATTTGGATTTTCTCACTCTGAAGGAAGCTGAAACACCTCCAGGCATATTTCTCTGCTGCTCTCTCAACACCACCCAACAGATGAATTCACCATTTTGGGAAGATAATCCTAACCTGAGTCTGGTTTAGTGCAGTAAGTAGTTTGACTATTAAATGGAACATTACACTTGACACAGAGGATTTGGGGCTTTCCATTTTTACATAGAATCATAGACTCTTGGTTGGTTGGTTGGTTGGTTGGTTGGTCAGTAGACTTTCACTGTAGCTGCACAGTACCACTATTATTTATTTTTTTTTAATTGGAAGACCTATAGAAGCCTACTGCTACAGGTAAAGTTGTTTTTGGATCACCAGGAAAAACACACACTGCTTCCTGAACTTTCTAAAGAACAATTTCATTAGAGACGAGGCTTTGTACTGGGAATAATAAGGCTTCTTAAGAACTCTCTTTAATGTGTGACTGAGGTATGACCTTCCCTTTGTTTCACGTTCACAGTTAGGATCTGAAGCTCACACATGATCCATTTAAATAAGGTTCCAGTGTAGAATTCAATACAGACTAAACTCTGTCTACCAGTACAGACTAAGTATCAACCTAATTTCTCAGAGTAGCAGTCACAATTCTAAGATGTAATTCTTCATTAAAAATAAGTGTTTAGGATATCATTTATGAATGTGCAAAAGACAGATTCAAGACCCTGCTGGTATTAATTCAAATTCAAAACTTGGTAATGATTCTTCCACATCAAATGAAGGTATCTAAAACATAACTTCTCTACATAGGTCTTCTGACTGATTTCAGAAGTTCTCTATTTCAGTCATGATATGAGACAATAAAAATTATGATATTGCATTTTTTTTTTTCAGGGACAACAGAATCATTGATGTCATCTCTAATTTCTTAGTGGCAGTCATTTGAACAGAATATTCTTCCATTCACTGCTTTTCATCAAATTTAAACTTATTCATTCTGTGCATATAGTATACTACCTCCCAGAAGCTGGTGTCTCATCCCAACCTCTCAGTTACACCTGACAGCTGTGCCCTTCATCAACATTACAGCTCTTTTTTATCACTTATTTTTCATACTGTAAACTCTATGTGATATTTTGTAAAGCTGAATCATATTCCTTCCCACAGTCATTTTCGCTTTCATCCAAACATGCATGAATTGTGTGGATAAAATATGAGAGAGTAGTGTCAATGCTTTAGCCTAAGTCTCAGCAAAAATGCAATATGCTAACTCAATCTATGTCAAAGAGTTTATAGTGCTTAACGCTCTGTTCTTTGTTCTGCAAATGGCAGGTCTATCTAAATACAGTCAGCTTTCATAAAGCATAGACAATGCAACATTCTCAGCTTCCAGAAGCAATCCAATTATTTTTCAGTATGTTTCAGTCGGTGCTTAATAAACACTAGCTAATGAATAAAATTATAAAAAGATTAAGCTGACTTGAACATATTAATATGTTTTTTTAAATTAAGTTTTCAGTGTACATTTGTAAGAAACTATATAAATCTGTTTCAGTGTGTCTTTAAGGATTTTTAAAAAATGTTCTTTATATTTTGCAAATGCAGCTATAAGGTAGCGAATGTCTCTGTCTAGTGGGACTTCTGGAAGTCTAATTCAGAGTCTGGATAGTATTTTAGGTTTATAATAGATCATAGGGCATTTTGTTGACATTCAAAGGAGTTGCTTCAGAGGATTCCCAAAAGTCATAATCCCTCTTCCTGTTTGTTTTTTAACTAAAAGTTATTATTGTTCTGAGACAGAGAAGAAGGATGGCTATCAAGGCATTAGAGAGACAGTACTTGGGGGATACAGATGTTGCAAGAGTATAGATTCTGTACTCATTACTTAGACTGCACAGTCCTCTAAGCATTAAAAAAAAAAAAGTGTCTGAGAAAAGAGATCCAGTATAAGTAGGAAAAGATGTATTATGAAACAGTAAGTTTCTCTCTGAACTGTGATTGTTAGAATAACAACAGAGATAATTAGGCTATATGCTAATTTTATATAGGCCACTTAATGGCACATTATTAATATCAATATATCTAATTTGCCTGAAAAATTCTACTTGCTGGTTTCTATATAGTTACTTCAGTCATTGTGTATAAACAGGCTTCAAAATCTTTCTCCTTTGAGCATGTCACCGTGTGTAATCTCAAGAATAATAATAGCTGTACCTAACAATAAAAATAATACTATACTGGTCAAAAAATCAGCAAAACAGTAGTTATCTGAAAGGAATGGGACAAAGGTTCTTCAGTGATGACATACTTAAAAATAAAGAAAAATTGAGAGAAAAAAAGTAGATAAGAGATATAAATAAGTTAGCAGGAAAGATTAATGACCTGTGCAGAACATTAAAAAAGAAGAAAATAAAATTGCATGGAAGGGAACATGAAGGAACAGAGGCACATACCTACTGCATCACAGATATGAACAGGAAGACAGTAGCATGTTTTATAAATGTAATACTGCATTGTGCAAATTCTTGTTTGAGACTTCCCTGAATATAAGAACAAAATAAATTTATCAAAAAAAAGTTAAGAAAATAAGATAATATTGTTTGCAACTACAATATCTACAATTCTGTAGACAGGACTCAGTCTTAATCTCTTGTGCTTCGGGATAACCATTTACTACCTTGGTGAAAAAAAAAAAAAAAATCTCCCTGTATGAGAAGATTACACATAATTGTCACCTTGTGGAAATGTTTTTCAACTTCCTAGACAACAGGAGGGACTAGTCTGATACAGAACACTGAACAAAATAGATTAATGATACAGTCCAGTGTGACTGTCTCTCTAATATATACATATTGGAGTATTGGTTGTGCTCTCACTCTATATCATTGCATAAATCAAGTGCAAGTCACTCGTAGTGAAGGATCACTAAAAGAATCAGACTCAGATGGTCCAATGATCTTAAGGGAAGAAAAGTTACGGGACAGTGATTACCACCAGTGTTAATTATTGCCATTATTTGCTTCCTTGATGAGACAACTGTGTTACTTGCTTCAGAAACTCACACTTTAAAAATGAAACCTGAACTTTATAATATTTATAAAATAATTATCTAATATCTGCAAAATGAAAATTCCACTAATCTATTTAAAACAGAGCTCAGGATGTCTTTCATGCTAACATAATAAAAAATATCAATTAAAAAAAAAAACCACAACAGAAATACTGCTTCTTTTAATTAATCACAAAGAAAATAACTGCATTTCAGAACTCATGGAAATCTCAGTCTCAAATGAAACTGCAGTGTTCAGTCATTTTGTTATGATAATATGACCTACTTACAAAGGACTGTTCTATAGCGGAAATTTGAAAATAAATCTGGTTCCTATAATTATACAGAATAACCTTATTATTTGTTTATCTATTTTTAAAATGGCTCAAGTTAATGACTGCTGATTTATTCTGTGCTGAGGAACTCCTGTTCCATCTTCTAATTGTTAAAGATCCTTTGTATTCCTAACACACAAACTCCTTGGATAATTCCCCCAAACATAATAGGCCAAAGTCTCATCAGGGATGAAAAATAACAAGCACAGTTTCACTGAAGTGAGAAGAGCATTTAGTTCCCTAATCACTGACAGTCACATACGCTGCTCTCAGCTGATAATGTAGCTGATAAGACTAACTTCCTGTCTAAATCAATTACTTTTTTTTTCTAGTACTCTTGTACTATTCACCTTCCAATCTCTTCCAATCTCACTGAATTAGAATAAATAGTCAGCTCACATGGTAGCCACTTCTGTAACAAAATGCAGAGAATAAGATACGTAGATATGTGAATCAAGAAGCTTATAGGTAAACAGTACTGCCTATATTCCATGCAATCATAGAATGTATTGGTTTGGAAGGGACCTTCAAAAGCCATCTAATCCAATGCCCCTGCAGTGAGCAGGGACATCTTTACTAGAGCAGGTTGCTCAGAGCTCCATCAAGCCTGACCTTGAATATCTCCAAGGATGGGGCCCCCACTACCTCTCTGGACAACCTGTTCCCATGATCCACCACCCTCATATTGCAGAACTTTTTCCTAATATCCAACCTAAATCTACTCTTTTCTAGTTTAAAACCATTAACCCTCATCCTTTTGCTGCATGCCCTTGTGAACAGTTCTTCCCCAGATTTCTAATAGGCACCTTTCGGGTACTGGAAGGCTGCAATAAGGTGCCCCCAGAGCCTTCTCTTTCCCAGGCTGAACAGCCCCAACTCCCTCAGCCTATATTCATAGGGGAGATGCTCCAACCCTCGGATTATCCTCGTGGCCCTCCTCTGGACACACTCCAACAGGTACACATCCTTCTTGTGTTGAGCGCTCCAAAACTGGATGCAATGTTTATATTAATAATATGAAACATCATTTCATTATTAGAACTTTTAACAAACCTATAGCAAGTAGTTGAACTTCCTTCTAAATATGTACACCATCAAAATATATGAATTCTAGTGGGTAGGGGAATTGTTAGTTTTAAAGTTATATATTCTAATTTTCTGTAGCTTTGGTATAGAATAAATAACAGTGTCAGATGTGAGAAAAATGAAATGCAGCTTTCAATTTATCTCCTGCATTTTCTTCACCTACCCTGTATTTCTCACAGTACCATAAATTTACATTCTTATTTTTATTTCTCTTTTTTCCCTCCAGCCGTACTTTATTAGCTTGAAAGTTGGCAGCTGAAGGATAACAAAATCTACGTAATTCAAATTATACCCACTTTGGTTAATATTTTCCTTTGCTGACTCCCAGGCAAAATAAGTTGAAGACTGGAAAAAGTGTTAAGATAGGTATGGGAGAAGAGGGACATAATGTGATAACAGTAATGATCTTAGATAAATTCTTACTAATTTTTCAGTGTAATTATTTTTTTTAATCTGTTGAAGTTGTTCCCTTACATACCAACATTTGTTAAAAAAAAAAAGTATTAATTTGAGATCATTGCTTCACAGCTACTGCTGTTGCTATTGCAGTTCGAATAGCACTGTTGTCCTACTTTATACTGAATTAACATCGTTGTGGAAGAAAAAAATATATATTGTCCTTTCTCCTTATACATTGCCATTTCACAGTCCTCTTTTGCCCCTGACCTACTTCAATGCTAAAATAGACTGGTCTAGAAAAAAAATGTACAGCAAGAATACCCTGATTCTTCAATGTCTGTTACCAGTAACTTCATTGCATGTTGTAAAACACAGCTGTTATATTAAGCATGCAAATGTCCTGAAAGCTAAGACCAGTATCAATGCTCATCATACCTTTTAGACCACTGTTTCAGCCACCAGGATGGAGTTGTCTTCTGAGTCCTCTCTCCCATCTTTTCCTTTGATCCTGGGAAAAATGGAGTAGGAATAGGAAATTGTCTTACCTGAAATAACTTGGTGGTCTCCCGAGAATAACAATTCTCTTCAGAATCAGAGAAACATTAAACTGAAGGATTGAACAGATCATTAAAACTGTGTCTCTGTCCTCTTCCTCAGGCCATATCATCAAAACCAAAACACATTCTTGAAGAAAGACCATCTTATCACACCCTTCAACCTGGAGTAGAAGAGCACTTTCTGGTTTCTGGGCCCAGACCACACAGTCTGAGTCACTGAGTGAAGGTAGGAGCAAGGCTGTCATGTGCAGGGAATGGTGGTGCTTCTGGCCAGGGCAGAACTTGGAGGCTCCTATGACACATTTTTTTCATAGGAAAATGTGAAACATCATTACCTGCAGGATTTGAAGTGACCTAAACCACAATTCTTAAAATCACTGTTGAGAAATTTTTCCTGTTTGTTTGCTGTCCTGTTTTTTAGCTGGGACAGAACTAGGTTTCTCTTTAGTAGCTAGAATAACACTTTGTTTTGGTTTCAGCATGTGATTTGTTACGAGAAGAATGTTGATAACATACCAATGTTTTCAGTTGTCACTGGAAGTTGACGGACTTTGTGTTTTGCTAGTCTAGAGGTGCAAGTTCTAGAGGGGTGTGAGAAATATTGAAATTAATAAGCTAGACTGGCATTCAGATATGCCAATGGAATATTCCATACCATACAACATCATATTCAGTATATTAATGAGGATTTCTCTCTCATGGTGAGGTTCTCTCTCTGGCTCTTGCTCAGGCTCTTGCTCTTCTGGGATTGTAGTTTCAGGATTGTCACTCCTCCAGGATCATTATCCAAGAACAGGCCAGGATTAGTCAGCAGGTGGTTAGCAATTGTAATGCATATGACTCATTTTCATATTTTATTATTACTATGGTTATCATTATTATTTTAATATTATCGTTAGTTTTAATTATATTTTATTTCAGTTATTAAATAGTACTTATGTCAACCTACAAGTCTCCTAACCCTTACCCTTCCAATTCTCTCCCCTTTTCCCTGGAGGAGGGGGATTACAGTTAGTACCATGATTATTGTCATTATTATTTTAAGTTTCCTTTTCTTTCAATTATTAAATTGTTCTCATCTCAACCTACAAGTCTCCTTACTTTGACCCCTCCCTGTTCCCTGGGTGGGGGAAGAGTGAGCGAGCGGCTGTGTTTGGCTGCTAGCCAAGTGCTAGCCAAGTGAAACCACCACATTTGCTTAGTTTCATTCTGTCTGAAACAACTATTTTAAAAAGACAGTTCCCTTAACCATCCCTAGAATGAGGAAACTTACTTAAAGTTACCTCACTTCATAACAAGTTCTTCTTTGTCTGAACTTTAGTATATATTTTAGATTATTTAACTGTGGAATGCTTTACTTACAGAATATCTTTCTTTGATATCTTAACAGTTTTTGACCCTATTCTTTGTTTGAGAATTTACAGTTGACTTCTCTTTCAGAAACCAATTTGATGCAGTTCAGTAATGACCGGACTGGGGTTTTTGGGTTTTTTTT
>NW_010297508.1:0-751 GCF_000700745.2 Antrostomus carolinensis | reverse complement strand
CATCAGCAAACTTGCTGACAATGCACTCTAAATTCAACCTAATTCAACCATGGGAACAAAGCACAGTCCAGCTGCAGAAACACTGGCTTTAGGTCAAAGGATGGTGCTACTCCATGCCTGTGGAGGTTGCTACAAGATTTGTCCCATGCCAGGGTCAAAACTGCTCAGAGTCATGGCTGTGTCACTAGTGTATTTCACCCGGGGATAACGGTGCCTATTTCAGCATTTCGATCTGCATTACTGCTAAAGCTGCACTTTTAATTTTCCATGAAGTACCCTGAACTTTCTTTCTAGAATATTTCATAGTTCATTATGACTTCTAAATAATGTAGACCAGTCTCTGCATTTGGTTTCCAGAGTGTTAAAGAAATTAAGACATTCCTCCCTAACAAGGACTTTCAGAAAAGAGGGTCCAGAGATCACTTTCCACCAAGGACTATCCATTAGATTACACATTTGGTACAGCTGAAGACACGCTGGTTAAAAGACACAGGATGAAATGTCCTACAGAAATCTGACCTGCAGGGCACAACTGGCAGAAGTGTCAAACTTCCACAAACATTCCGTGGTGTGGTGGTTGCACTGGGCCAGCGCTGGGCTGGCAGCAAACACAGCCGCTCACTCCTTCCCTGCTACCCCAGGGGACAGGGGAGAGAACTGGGGGCAAGGGTAAGGAGACACGTAGGGTAAGATAAGAACAATCGAATAATTGAAATAAAATAAAGTAATACTGATATTAAAATAATAATGA
>NW_010297507.1:125158-177459 GCF_000700745.2 Antrostomus carolinensis | reverse complement strand
GAGTAGGAGCTGGGTGTCGGGGCTCTGTAACATGGTTTCTCATGTGTGTGTTTTCTTTCTCTCTTCCTCCTCCTCCCGACGCCTCTCTCCTCCTTCCCAAACACACACGTACACACACACACACACACACGTTTCCCCTCTCCCTCCCCTTCCTCAAGGCCGAAAAGGCAAGCCAAACCTGCAGCCGATGAAGGCTTTTGGGATTGTAGTGTCTGCACCTTCAGGAACAGCGCCGAAGCCTTCAAATGCAGCATCTGCGATGTCAGGAAAGGCACCTCCACAAGGTACGTCCGCACCTTTCGACGCGGCTTTCGCTCCACGCAGGGCTGCGCCGACTTGTTGATTTTTTTTTGTTGTTGTTGCCTGGATATCAGCTGGTTGTACCCCACTTTCCCCCAAATGCTGTTCCTTCTGTCCCTGTTCAAAAGTTTGTGGATTTTAAGAATTCTTTTTCAAGCATTTAATTGGAGCTGGAAGACATGTTTTGTGGCTGTGGCAGTGACCTGAATCTTTGTTGTTCTGTGCTTTTTTTGTGACTGATGTACAGAGGACCTCTTGGAGATCCACAGCCAGCCAGAAATGTTCTGACTGTGGTTTGGGGCAGGTGGTTTTCTGTGGTTTGGGTAGAGATTTACCTGTGTTTCCTACAGGAGTAGGAATGATTGAGGATTAGGGAGCGAGAAGGGAAATGGCTGAAACTAAAGATGCCATGAGAACAACAAGTCCCTTCCTGAGATGTCGATCTCTTGGTGTCTGTTGTCATCCGAAAGGAGTCGGCTTTGTGTGCTCCGTGTGGGAATGGTGTGGATTTCTGAAAGCTTTAGCTGTCAGGTCTCTCTGTCTTGCACTGAGTAACTGTGTGAGTCTTTATAAGATGGTGAAGCTGATATACAGTGATTAATTTAATCTCAAGAAAACCCCCCCAAAAAACTTGTGTTTTCCCAGTTAATGGGTTCAGAAAGTTTGTCCTGGAAATATCAGTTGGCACTAAAACAGGCGTGTGCTGCTCTGCTTTTTCTTTCTCTTTCTGATTTGTTCTACCATGTTGACTTATGATTTTGCTCATTTTGTACCTTCCAAATCTGAGCTCCTGTCGCTGTGCTCTGCCAAGGAAGTAGTCCATAAGATTTCCACCGTGAAAGGCAGCATTTTCCTCCTTTGAGTGAAGCAGCGTATTGAGATGCTCTCATCAGCAGGCTGTTTGCATGACTTGGCTGTCTTGACTTGATTGACAGAGGAGGTGAAAGCATGTGCAGTTGGTTATTGTTCGGACTGTGCTTTAGACAATGTGAAGTGCCTACGTTTTTAATGGGGGAGCATGCTTTTGGACCATTGAAACTCTTTGAGTTACAGCAGCAGAGTGCTTGTAGTGCTTGGCTGTGTGTTTTATGATGCAGATTGGTTACAAGTATCTCTTCGCTTTTTTACAGATTATACAGGAGTGTTGGAACGTAAAACAAATCTTCATAGTCTGCATAGTTATAGCATAGAATAAGGTGGAGCTTTTGGGACAATAGTACTCTGTGTGCACCTAGAGCTGCTTCTTCACTCGTTTTGTTCAGTCTTGTTTTGTCATGCAGCGAAATCTTCACAGCGTGCTTGGTGTCTGTGGGTTTCTGTTTTCTTGGCTTCCCTGTTGGCTCAGGTGAAACACGTTGATCCTGCAGTCGCCTGGTCTTTTAACTGTGCTACTACAGCGTGTAGCCTTGCAGCCGCCGCGAGTTCTCGCAGCGTCAGGTCAAGCGTGTGCACGGGTGTTTGTAGGAGGAGAGCCTTAATGAGATGTTGGAGCCTGGATGGGTTGTATCTTGTATCACTTGATCATTTTCATTTGGCCACCATGCTGATGTTCCTTTTGAGAGCAGCACATTTCTCTCATGTGCTTTTACTTTTTTTGTTGTTTTTAAGTTATAATTTTCAAACTGTTTGTTGAGGTAGTGGGATGTTTTGTCTTTTAAAGGGCCATTAAGAGGAATAGCAGTTGATGATTTCAGATTAAGAGCTGTAGCCTTACTTGCAGATGTGATCCTCGGGTGCAGAACATTGTACTTCTGTTTAGCTTTTAATGGACCCTTATGAATGGCTTCTAATTTTAATTCATTTAATTCATCAGCTTTCTATTCATTTTTGCTGCTTTTTAAATTGCTTTTGTTTGTAGAATTTGAGAAAGTATTTAAAATATTCAATGGACCATCATGTCTTCTTGCATATTTATATAACCTATGAATAAATATAACTGAAAGCAGGAGTGATTGAATGTTGTGAGTGAGCGTCGTATGTTGAGAAGACCTGGGAGGTCAGAGTTCTTTGTGGTATTGCTTTGAGTGTTACAGTACGTGACGTACGAGTCGATGCTGGGGAAATTCTTCAGAATTTTTTAAATAAATGACTGATGTAAAGATACTTAACGAGTTGTGATTGATAATTTATTACTTGAAATATAAGGCGTCTGATGAGCTTGACTTTTTAAGTTGCAGTTTGACAAGTTGATGACGCTTTCCCACTTTTAAAACTGCCTTGCTTCATTAAGGCTTACTTTGGGAACATGGGAAATTTATCAAACTCACTTTTTAAAAAAACTCAACAAAGTAGTGAAAGACAGACATCATAGATGTGGTGAGGCCACTGGTTTTCATCAAAGGATTGTGTGCAATTACAGTATGCCCAGTTGGTTTTTTATTAAGATCTGATATGACCTACTTTCCCCCCCCTCTCCTTTGTGAATCCAGTTATTTGCTGTAGAATTTACTTTGGCTGATAACTATTCTCTGATTTGAGAACTAGTTGGGACATTAGCTAGTTCTCACCGTGTATGTATTTTTTCAGACTCGATATAATCTGTTGGTGCGTGGGAGGGGTGGCTGGCAGCAGTTAGAAGTTTTTACTTAGATCCAACTATCTCCTTTCCCTAGGATCTCATAAAAGGACCTTCAAACACAGTGAGTCTGAGAGTTGACCTGCCAAGTCATGCTGTAGATGCTAAACAGTTAAATTGCACCTGAATACTTCTTCAAGGGGCTGTTTATAAATATTTCAGTTGCACTTTTAAATAAAAATGAGGTCAAATCCTTCTCAAGAGAATTGGGAGTTGTCATGCAAAGACTACATTAAACCTATCGTGCTTACTCGAATACTGGATTTGTTACAGTATGTCACTAACTCCCTTTCCTCAACTTGTTTCTTGCAGTTTTATGGTTAAACTTCATTATGCTTTATTTAGGCAGGTAGGTTGAGTTTTTCTACAGTTTCCTTCTGTGAGGATCCTGGCTAAGAGAAAAGCTACGTTCAACACAACGTTCAGTTGGGTGAGGTGATGATTTAACTGGCTAGCTTGGGAGTGAGCGTTCGTAATGTGTTTCCTGGGGTGTACAGTGCTTTTCTTGGATGGAGGTTTTTGTACTGGTGTAATGGTGCAGGGAGCTGGTGTTGGCCGCCGCTTCCACTTGCATCCTGTGACTTTTTCTGGTAGTTACTTCTGGTGTAGCCCCACCAGCTACTGTACATGGGAGAAGGTTTGAATTAAAACTTCTGCTGGGAAGTTTACTCCATGGACGTGAGTTCCCTTCCAATATCCATTACTTCTTCAAACAGGGAAGGAAAGTTTACTTTGGATTTCCTAGGAATGTAAGGGCAGAATTTGGCCTCGTATTTCCCATTATGGGGAGCTCTATGTTCCTGTTGGAGTGTAGATGATGGCTCCCTGCTTCCATTTGTTTTTCTTAATGGTATTCTTGGTCCTCTTCCCCTTTGGTTCTCTGATGGTTTCCATATGTTATGTTCCTGTACACCTCTTCTTGTAGCTTCCTCTCTCCTCCTTGGCACAGCTGCTCAGAGTGTTTTTGCGTGAGGTTGCTTTCAGACATCATTGTGAGGGAGAATATTCCCTCCTTCTGATTTCACAAAGGTAGTTACTATTTTCTGAATCTTTTGGATAAATAGGGAAACAATGTGAGATGATGTATCTTCTCTGATGTCAGTTTTTCTCTAACTGTAGGGTAAGTGCTTTCCTTGTCCAAACTTCACACCCTCTATGGTGAATGTGCCTTCACTACAGAGAAATGCACAAAAAAAGTCAGTGGAAAGTGCAAGAGCAACAACTGTGTGTCTGAAAAGCAAATTAACAAAACAGTGGGACCTTTTAGTACAAAACTAACAATCTGTAGTGTATGTGTCCTCTACAAGCCGTGCACTTAGTAAGCATTTCTGGTTTATTTGTTGCTAATACCTGTGTATCCAAAGTGTGTAGTCTGGATTGCATCAAGTGATTTGAACATATGTTTAATCATGGAGGGCTCATCATGTTTCACTCTTTTGCCATTCTTCTGAGGGGAGGTCGAGCTGAAACTCTGCACCATAATTTTAAAATGAATTTTCTCTTGCATTGAACAGGTGTCTCGGATACATTGTTCCCCATCAGTTCTCTAGAAAGTTCCTTTGCATGTTGGCAGGATCTAAGCTAGCACCTTGAAGGATGTAAACTACTGTGCATGTCACCATTGAAAAGTATTCTCTTGTTCTGCATCCAAGCAGGGATGACCAGAATAGACACCCGATAGTCCTGCTCTTCCTGGAATGAGGAATCAGGCTTATGATCCATACAACTAATACATACCCTTCTTATTTACCATCTGTTTGCAGGACTGTTCTGAAAATGCTTGCTGTGGTGTAGGATAGAAGCAAAGCAGTTTCATTCAGTTCTTTCAAGTTAAATAGCTTTCACCTGCATTAAGGTGGGTTTTATTTAGCATCGTAGCTGGCCTTTAAGTGGGTTATTTTCTATAAAAACGGAGTATGTGACTCGTCTGGAAAAAGCTGTTGAGGAAGGGAGGTTGGTGCCTTTACTCTGGAATATTTGTTTTACTAATTGGCCGTTTAGATCTGGGGTTAAAATCATCCCTATTTTTCCCGTTGATTGCTGAAGTTAAATGGCAGTTGGATCAGGTGGAGCACAGTGTGGTCTGTACCAGCCTGGAGCCATTCCAGTGCTCCTGGGGCCATCCAGATCCAGAGGATGTGTCCCCTCGGGGAGTGCTTTGTTGGTAGTGGATGGGAACAGTGCAATTCAGCCTACATAGTTCTGAGTGCTGGAATGCAGGATACCTATCTGCAAAATATTTACCCACATGCAAGGAGTTCTTCAGACCTCTGGTGTCTCATACCTTGTTTACCAGCGCTGTGTAAGTGATTAGCTGTTACTTTCTGAATTTGTAGATGAATAGTACTTCTGCAAACCTGCCAGGGCATGGGAGCTAAGGACAGGAGGAGCCTTTTGCAAACCCACAATTTAACAAGCAGACAATTGATGGTTCACAGCAGGCCCCGAATTCTGGGGCTGTGGTTTGATGATACGCTTATGTTTGACTTGATGGCTTGTATTGCTGGACCACAGGTGCCTCAGCCATGTGACTTGGGGTATTGATCTGTTATAAACTGATTATTGGTACAGATGTATGCTATGCTTATTTTTTGTTGTTTTTTAACTAGCATAAAGTTCATCTGTGAGACATCATCTGAGCAGATGAAGCTGTTCAGCTTCAGATCAGCTATTATCTGTCATCCTGGTGCAAGCACAACGCTGGTGTAAGAGCTGTGTTTTGTACTTGGGCTGTTTGAAAGAAATAAGAATTGTGTCCTGATTTGCTCTTTGCTGGTGTTTGGCTCTGGCGTTAATGATCTCATTACCATCACCCCAGGATTTCTCTTGGGTCTCATCACCTCTGGGAAATCTTCTCAGCAGGGAGGATTCTCAGTATTGATGTGCAGCACCTTGGCAATACTCCCTCACTGTAATTGCCAAATTGGAGTGCCTGAAATGCTGTAGGTGACAAACACCGTAGGTACTGTGGTGGCTGCTGTGATTCACTTTGCTCCTACCACTTGGATACGATCCTGTTGAGGAATAACAGCTGTACCTGTTGTGGTGCTTTTTTATTAGGGGGAGGAGAAAGTCTTTATGTTAAATAACAATGAAATCTGTAGTGTGGATAAAGTGTGTTACGGTGTTCGTGTTGGATTACCCATTTGGGTTAAATGATTGTGGATGGAAAGGTTGAAAGATCTATCTCTGATTTCTCTTGGAGACTGTGTAAAGATCTGATTGATAAACTGCAACACCATCATGTTAATCTATTACTGATAATATGCAGCGTGGATATTTTTCCCTTCCTCCTTAAACTGCTTTTTTTTGGGAGACTGGAATTTAAATCAAAGTATGTATGTGCATGTAGGAGGAGAGGGCATGCAGCTTTCTTCTATTGCTGTAAACAGACGTTGTGTCCACTGGGATACTGGCCCTCGCTCTCGGGAACTGGTAGGCAGAGTTTTTACTTTCTCTGTGTGCCTTTCTTAATTGCCATGATTGTTTCATGTTCCCGTCAGCTGGTTGTGGAGGGGCTGCTGCATTTGCATGACTGGCCTGTGCATTTGCACCCCGCTGTGGGTTCATCTTCTAAGTGGAACCTTGTATGAACTGGCAATAGCAAAGTGTTTGTGCAGTGCTGACCGGTGCGGTAGCTGAGAGGAGGGAGGTGGTGGATGGGAAGCGTGGTTCCCTGCAGCCACCCTTGGCTCTGGTGGGACCTTGTCTCGCTGTCCTGTGCTCCGTGTCAGTGTTCCCCAGCAGCTCATGGTGCTGAGGGCTCTGTTTTGGCTGAACTCTTAAATCCCTGAAAGCAACGCCTGGGACCCAAGACCACCAAGGACTGAAGGTTGGCAGGTAATGTGCTGTGGGCAGGATGGGTTCTTTTGACTGACCCCATCCAGCTTTTGTGCTATAGCTGGATACTCCTGCTGTAACTCCAGGCTGATCATGAATCAGGTGTCACTTGTACTTCAGGTGCTGTGGGACCTGCTTTGTGTTCGCAACACGAATTAAATGTCTTTGCTGTTGGTAGGGTCACCGTTCCTCGCTGCGGTGCTGCTCCTTTTCTTCCTGCTCCATTGGGCTTGAACAAGCAGACGGGTCCTTCCAGGGTCCCTTGCTGGGAAACACAGTTGCCATCACTTGTGGGAAGTCCTGCTGGTGTGCAGGAACATGGCAGCAGGACGAGAGATATGGCTTGCAGCGCGCTCCGGCGTTAGGCGAGGGATGCGCTCTGCTTGTCCTTTACTATCTGCGTCTCTCCTTGTCTGCGTAATTCTTCTTACGAGGAAACCCACTGACCTATTTTGTGGGATTTCAGGTGGTTCTGTAGGTTAGTGGGTTTCAGTCCCTCAATGTAGGTCACTCGCAAGGTGCGCTGGAGTTTCGTAACGTGTAGCTCTGACCTGAAGTAAGATTCATACAGACTGTCTCTGTGGCTGTGTCTTGCAGCTGTACTTTCTGTCTTTCTTTGCACTCGCCTCCTTCACAAGGAGAAATCGGGGAATTTCTGGAGGGAAGGAGTCTTACAGGAGGGTTAGTGAGGATTTATTTGAAGTGTGCATGTTTCAGACAGGTAAAGGCAAATTACTGTTGTTGCCTCTTCGTGTTTATTAAGGACACAGCAAAAAAAGCAGAGCAGGAATACTGAGTAACCTGTACCTGCTACCCTAAGCAGATATCCAGGATTACACAATACAACAGAAATAACGTGGAAAAGCCTCCATGACATGTATGTAAGTTCCTTTTACAGCTGACACATGCAATACACATTGATTGTCTCTTTGTGCAGGCAGATTTTCTTGACATCAATCAGAGCTCCTTTCGCACTTTTTTTGATACATCTGGAGGTACAATCAAATCCTTAACATTGCACTTCCCATAAGCGAGCTATTAATTAGGAACATGCTCTTTGTAGCAGAGTGCTAATTGGTACATCAACAAATTCACTGCCTGTTAAACATGGGAAGGATTATAATTCTGACTGGCGTAAATGTAAATGAGAATAAAAAGCATCACTTCTTCTTACTGACCTGGTGGGTTTTATTTGACTCTTCAGTAACTCGGTATCTTCAGCATCAAGTGAATCTCGGCTCCATCCTAGAAAAAGCAAAACTAATTGGCTAAACTGGGCATTGTTTTGATAGTATTTTATTATTGAAGTGCTGCCTGTGTTTCTGAAAGTTACAAGTACACCCACAGCCAATCTTCTGTTAAGCAGTATTGGAAATGCATGAGAAAAAGAGGTTGTAGGGATCTAAAGTGTGGATTGTGAAACCAAGAGACCTGATTTTGAACCCTACGTGGTCTTAAATTTGAGACACTGTCCTGGTATTGTGGAGTAACCCCCTATGCTACAAGGATCAAAATAGTAAAAAAATTTAATTATGTTGTTTACCGCAGAAATCTTGTAATAATCAAATTAATTTTAACCTTCTGACTGATAAATGTTTTGAAGGATACATTTTATGGCAGTTTGCTGAGAGCTGAAATGTTCCATATTTAAGTAAGCACAGTGTATGCTTTATGTCAGTTGCTATATGGAAGCACAAGCTTCCAGAAACTATATTTACAGCTTAACACAGGAATATGTTCAGGAGTTCTAGAAACTTTAGTTTGAGGATCTCATCAGCTTGGTTGTCTTGAAATAAAATGGAAGCAAAACAAGTCAGTTTTAGATTCTGTTTAGGGGTAAACAAGGGATAAATGTTTAGACGCGTTTTCTCAAGCAGATTGTTCTCCAGGATTTCAGAGTTTTGATGGATTGCTTGTAACAGGCAGAGGTGCTAAGTGAGACAAAATATCTTGCCTGAGATAAAGCTGCCTTCTTCAGATTTATATTGTTGAGTAGACAGACATGAGACTGATTATAATCTGAAATATTTTTCCTGAACTAAATTATTTTTGTGTGGGTGGAACTATGCCCGGGTAATTCATGTGCAGCTTAACATGGTCAAATCAGGGAGGTGGACGGAGGATGTAGAAGTACTGGGATTTGGTGGCTTCAGTGTTGTTGCAAAGTTGACCAGAACGCTGCCTGATGAGTGCTGAATGGGGGCTATTCCCTGTGCCCCATTCCCTTGTATGCAGCATTTTTTAAATTATGGGAGTAGTTCTTAATTGAATAGGATGATTCCATTTCATTTTTTTTTTTTTATTATCTATGTACTAAATAAATACCTGGAAGGATTTATATTTTCTTTCACTTCTGTTTGCAGGTATCAATGGAGATAGTATCATGTTAATATGATTTGAACCTGTGTAAAAGAAGCTGGAATTCAGGACTTAACAAATCAGATAGCTAAATATCCTCGAGTTACCATTCTTTAATCTGTATGATTGTATTCACTGTTTGTGTTTTAATTTATCAATAAATTTATGTTTATGGTAGGCATTTTGTTCCTTTGTTTAAAGTAAGTAAATAACCATCTAGATGGGGAGAAAGACATAAATCTTACTTGTCCTGTTGGACAAAGCACATATATATATTCAGGTTGTTGGAAATGTGTGTTTCTGCTGAAACATTTGGCTCTAATTATGTATCTTGGAGCTCTTATTCTGAATGTGCTTTCACTGTTTTTTTTTCGGAAGTGGTAGGAGCACCTTCTCTTCCCGAGATGAGATCTCAATAAGAGAGGCAATAGTTGATGGACGATGGCCCTGTGATGGAGTCAATCAGCCAGTGCAGTCATTTGTCTCCTGGGGATACAGGCTAGAGCACATCATTAGCAGCAGAAGGGGAGGCTTTCCTCTGTAATGCTGATACGGCGGCCAGGGAGCTCTGGCTGCTGCCTGTTTGCTGCTGTTGCTCAGTTATTACAGGTGCCTTATGGAGAGACAGAACCGTTTTCATTTGTGATCTGTAACAGTCATGGGTGTGGATCAATTTAACAAAAATATTTAATAAGCTCCAGGAAATGTTTCCAGTTCAGCGTGGTATTAGCAATTTGTAAACCGATATCACCTGAAGCTGCTTATCATAAAGATCATGAATTATTTTGGGGGAATTCTCTGTGTTTTATTGGTTTTACACACAAGGAGCTTGACTTGTGTAGGAAAGATTGGCAGCTGCACGGTGCCAGTGCGGGATTCTGAGGATGGTGTATGAATTGGAGGGGAAGTGTTGAAAGTGAAGGCGGTGGGTTGCAGAAGTTACTCTGATCGTGTCTGACAGCGCTGGGTTTTGGGCAGAGTGAGAGATGGGACATGTGGTGGTGACAGTGGGTGGCTTGTCCAAGGGATGGCTGGGTGGTGTGCTGTTGTGTGGTGGCAGGAACAGGTTTTTAGCTTAAAGGTAGGTTGGTGTCCTCTGGGTGGTGGGCATCCTCTGGCTTTGCCCAAGGAGGATGAGTTGACCTGCAAGTGGCAGTTCCTCCATGGCTGCTTTGCTCCTTTCAGGGCTCTTACCTCAGTGGAGGTGGTCCCATTGGGAGTGAACGTGGGCTTTCCCCGAGGTGGGCAGGAGTGCTCCTGTTGTGGGATACAGGGCTGCAAACCTTGCACAGACAGTATCTCAGTGTCCAGAGATGGTGAATTCCCATGAGGTACACAGTGAAACTATAAATGTTGGCAGAAAAGCGTTGTTCTGGATGGCTGGCAGGTATTTCTGTGTACCCACCGGTGCTATGAGCGGGGAGGTGGCACCCAGGGCCCTGCTTTTTTCTAGGGACTTTTTAAATTTGCCTTTTTTCCTGCTTTCCCTTCTCTCCTTTAACTTGCTGTGACTCTGGACAGTGGGTAACTCAAGTGCACAAGTCTACCTGTCTGTAAAGCAAATGTAGTGAGAAGTCCCTGCTATATATGACTTCTAGGTTAAGTTAATATTTGAAAGATGCTTTAAAATCCTGAAGTGTCTTCTCAAAAACTACACATCAAGTCAGACTTTAAAACCAATGTTTATCTTCCTTTCTCTGAGCTGTATAGATAACAGTTTAAAAATAAGAGCAAGGGCAACAAGAAAACAAATGGAATTGATTGAGTTGCACAATTGTATATGTGGGTTAGCAGAGTGAGGAACATGTTTAATCATGGGTGTGGGAATCCAGTACTCTGGCAGCAATTAAGGGTCATTAATTAGAAGTACTTATTACCGGATGTGACTCAAGTTAGTTGTAAGTTGCTTAACTTCTGAGGTCAAGAAGATCTAATGCATCAGAGATCAGCGTTACAAGTGTCCAGTGGGATGGTGGGGCTGTCCACAGGAATGGTCTGTAATGCCAGAGCTCAGACTGTGAAATTTTGAGGTTCATTAAATGACTTATTATTGATAGTGACAGTTTCACAACACCTCTGCAAGCTGGGACCATGCGTTTGCACTCGGAATTTTAGACCTGTGAAGGGTGTGTTAAGGCTCCTAGGTTGCTTTGTCTGGGTTCATACCAGTGTGTGCTGGGAATTTATTCTGCTGCACATAAAAAGTTACTGTTACTCAACCAGCATTCAAAGAAGTGATAATGAAACTTCATGATAAACAAAAGCTTCTCTCTCTGTATGAAGAGAATGATATTTTTTCCACAATACCAATTGATACAAAAATCAACAACAAACAGGGGAGTGGAACATCATGCTCGTGTGTCACCTGCCTACCCTGCGAATGCACGGGCGGTCACAGCTTCATGTTCAGCGTACGTGTTTATAAAGATGTAAATGTGAGGACAATCTCACTGCTTGTGCTTGGAGGAGGAGGCATTACTTCTGCCAAAGGCCAGGCACGTCAAGCAAGTCATGGGAGACAATCCATAATAAGGTACCTGTTAAAATGTTGTGCCAGTTCTCAGTGTTGTTCCTGATGTGCAGGCAGAGTGAGGGGTAACACCTAGCAGTAGTTTGCTTTTATTTCCAGCTCTAGTTTTTCCCCTCTTTTACCTTTTTCTTTTTGGCGTTGCAAGCCAGACTGATTTTCCCACTGGCACTTTGAATTCAAAGTGATGAAATTGTACAGCTATGTACTAATGTACTCCACTTGTTTTCAAAAGCTTGTTAGAAGCATGAGTGGCTTTCCCCCCCCCCTACACTAAGGTGCGTGGTGTAAGGAACAGGTTTACTTACTCATGGGTGTGGGAATATGGACACACTGCACTAAGAAAGTAGTTTAATAGCAGTTGGTTGCTTTATTTCTGAGTATGCTAGCATTTGCAATTCCATCTTGGTTTGACAGGTAGTTGGTGCTTGTGGAGAGTGTGACCTTTTGCTCTTTGCATTGATTTTTCTGAATAGTGTCCGGAGGCTGCGGAAGTCAGGGCAGCACTTTGTTGCCAGCTACAAGGGCTGGATCAGGTCTCTGAGACCAGTGCATTGAGAAAAAAGGGAGTAAGTTGACATGGAACTTAAAACAGTTATCTTGTGTGATCTTGCTTTGTTCCAGGACTATTTTTTTTTTTTCCAAGGAGATGTTTTTAAAAGATAAAAAAGAGTTGAGAAATGTGTTGTATTGTATAAAGCCCTAAAAGAGACTCGGGGGAAGAACTTGGTCTGGATCTCCTCAGAGTTCTCGTTGTCCTGGAGCCTCCAAAGTTTGAATGGGTCGAGACTGAGAAAACTTTGGGTCTTTTGTTTTTTTTGTTGTTTTTTTTTTGTTTGTTTGTTTTGTTTTTTTAAAGGAAGTGTCATAGATGGTGACCAAATATTTTCTTGTTTTTAAGCAGAAGGAGACAAAATATCCACAAACTCCAACATACTCAGCAAATTTTGCAGGGCTGTAGTTCTCAATGAATCTCATCTGTGTAAATTTTAGTCTTTCTACTGCCAACTGTATAAAATTATTGGTTTTGATGTTAGTGTAGGAATATGCTAGTCCTCATACACCTGTGTGCTCACTTAGATCAGAAAGATTACATTCCTTCTCCATAGAGTTGTATCCATGCCTTTGCTTATATATGCAGCAGATTATTAGTAAGATGGGTTGGTTATCAGGGGCTTGCTGCTTTTCCTCCCTGCTCTGGTTCAGAGTATTATCATTAGTGACTTTTAAAGTAAGGTTCCTCCTGGAAGAATTCTTGGCTCCAGGCAGAAAAAGTTTTACCAGTTTTGAACTACTGGGACTATTGTGTTTTCTGAAATCTTCTTCATCGCTTCACAAAATTGTTACAAGTACATCTTGAGTCATGCATAGCCTGAAGAATATCCTGGGGGTAGGGAGATATAAATAATTTTTTAATTGGGTTGCTCTGCTATGTAACTTATATCATGTTGAGTATATGGAAAGGGGATTGATTTTATTTAGTGTTTGACTGTAACAATTCTCTGAGTCCTAAGCTGAGCATTTTATCTTAGTAAAATTTAATGTGGTGTTAAGCAAGACATGCAAATATGTTTTGACTTAAGCTTTTTAGTTTGTGAATAAAAATGTTGCAGATCTCTCACCTTTCAAATGTTTAGTAATTATGCTAACTGAAGTCTTACAAGGAAGAGTCTTACAAGGAGAACAACGTCCTATTGGAAGGAAGAAACTTTGTGATTAACACTTACAAATACTTAGTTAATAACTATTTTTATATTTCATTAGCTTTATGAAAAAAACATGTCTTCACTGGTTGTTAGCAGAGGTGGCAAATATCTGAGTAATATATCAACATTGTGCTAATTAAGAATACATTGATATTCTCCTAAAAATTCACTTTTGACATCCAGCTCTCAGGCTTAAAATGAATGTCAAACTTAGCTTTTTACACTCCAGGAAAATATGCTCTTTTGCTCAAAACATGCAGCAAAAGCAATCCCATGAAAATCAATTAGAATAATAGAGTACAGCCATTGCAAAATATCATTACAATAGTTAAGTAATTATCCCACTGCATGACTTAGCAAGAGGGATAAATAATGCATGTAGAATTGTGTTGGAGCTTGCAAGGAAGATTCGTGCTGGCAGGGTGGATGGGAAGGGCGAAGGCAGAGCACGTGTCCAAGGAGGGCGTCTGCCAGGTCCGGTTGCTGATGACTGAAACCTTTCAGTGCCTGTGATAACGAAGATACAAGAGACTCAATTTGCTGTTTTTCTTACAGTTTAAAGATGGCCTTTGGGAAGGAATCTTCCTTGGCTGTGTTAGCATAGCTTGACTCCAGCTCCTTCTCTGGCTGGCCCTGGGTGGGTGGATGTTGGGCTTTGGGGTGTGAGCACAACCAGCCTTCAGGGGGTCACCTTTTGGATCAGTGGTCTGGGCACCCAGTGGGGTCCAGCTGTGCTGCCAGAAGGGTGGAAAATCCCCAAAATGGCATCACATCGGGGTTCCCATCCCAGCAGCTCGCTGCCTCACCTGGCCCACTGCTCTTTAACTTCTCTGTATTTCACCCACGTTCTCTATTTCACTGCTCTGTAGGTCTGGGCTGCTCCTTGTCTGCCGTTCGTTGGGCTGTGAGAGCTGTTTAGCGCATTAACACAAGGCTTGGAGTCCTCTTGGCAGCATGTCCCAGCCCCTGACCGAGATGTGAGTCTGGGCAGCAGGAATATTGGCTGGTTTTTCAGCGGACAGATGAGGGTTTTGATTTTTCTTCCTTTCAGCTAGAACTGAATACTCTGAATCTGTCAGTTGCTGTCAAGAGGATTGTACTTTGGATTAGTGACCTACTGGAAGCAGTTTGAATCATTGCAGTTAAAAGCATGCTGAACAGCGGTGTAATTAATAGTTATATAATGTCATCAACAAGCTTAGGAAACTAGAATGGAACTTGGAAAGAAACACAGCCCCGTGCAATCCCTGCCTGGCCAAAGGACTGCTGCCCATTTAAAGGATCATGCGTTTCTTCCTGGGACTGCTACGGTCAGGGCAGGTTTGTTGCTGTTGTGTTGGTTCCATCACCAGACATATGGAAGCACCTTTCTGCACATTTCCCCTTCCACGCTTTTTTCTGTGGTATCAAGACAGGGTCAAACCAAGAACCCTGCTCACTTTAGGCTTGTTGGAGCTATTCTTTGCTTCCGTGATTGAAGAAATCTTCAAATACTGTGTAATTTTAGATGCTGCATGAAATAACTCTTCAGCTCAGCAGAATAATGTGCATTTTTGTTGTGGCATTTTTGAATAGAAATTTCAGGGAAATTATGCAATACCTTTCTGTTATACAGTACTAGTAGAGCTCTGGCAGCCCTTTACCATTTGCGTTTTTAGGGAAGCTGAAGTGGTTATTGGGATTTCCAGAGCAGTTTCTGCTTTGTTACAAGCTCGAACGTGTCTGGAAAAGCTGCGTATTTTCACAAGGCAGCAGCTGAGACCTCCCGTTTTGTAGGTATTGAACTGGAGGTGTAGGGCTTTCCAGTTGTTTGTATTAACTTCTGTGAATATCTTAAGCACACAGAAATGATGATCAAAATTCTGGGGTGTTGCTGTAATTTTGTATGAGTTTGATAAAAGATTAATGTAATTATTCCCTTGGCTGACTGATTCAATTGTATTAAACTCTTATACCTTACTCCAACATTTAAAAATACTCCTTTCTCTTAGTTGAAAAATGGAGAATGATGCTGGTACATAACTTGGTATTTCTGTTTCTAAAGAAGTACCTTATCAAATGTATTGATTGATGATTAATTAGAAAGTAATTCTCACATCTAAAAGAGAACTTTATATTAAAATGTGATACTGCTACTAAACAAATCTAAGACTGCCTGCCCTCTGGGTTTGTATCTACATTGCTTCTCCCAGTGTCAGTTTGCTCAGTATTCACTGCCGTTGACCTTGGATATTTAAGAAAAAAGTCTGCTGTTCTGAGGAGATAAATGCAGCTTGTTTGGAATGTGGCTGATTAGCTCAGTTGTGAAAGTGTAATTTTATGTCTCCAGTTTCTGGCAGGATGGATGCTGCCTTTGCAAAACTTAATGTCCTTCTTTTCTGCTCTCTGATACCCAGTTGAGCTTGTTCTGATACCCTGTGAACTTCCAGGACTCCAAGATCTGAAACTTGCAATGGACCTCTTCAATTTTCAGTGAATTGAAGCCAATATGGGCTGCTTTTACTTACAGAATCACTTTTTTGCTTTCAGCCTATTTCCAGTGCGAATACAAGGCTGCAGGTGGGGATTTGAGATTCCCAGCTGGTGTGTTGGCTGGAGCAGAGGTTGGTGCATGTGGACTTTCTTCTCCCACTATAGGGTTGGTGTCATTGTTGGCTATGCAGAGCTGGAGTGTGCTGGGCCTGCCAGCAATATGTGCTGGGGGCTGAGTGGAGGTTAGAGAAACACCACTGGAGAGGAAAGGTCAAATCATAAAAGCAACAAAAAGAGAAGCCAAAATTTTTCAGGCCTGTGAAAGTTGTCAGCATTTGAAGGTAAAGGACTGGTGGGCACTGGGTCTGTCTGCCAAATTCCTTGCTCTTTTATTTTTCCTCTGTGCTGCCACTTGGATTTTTCACTTCTGTGTTTGCTCCCCATTGAGTTACTTGAAACATTTGTGACTTGAAGTACACGCTTGTTTACGGTACAGGGGGCTGTTTTCTTGGTTTTTAAACATCTCCATGATGATCACTCAATTGTGTGACGTTTTGGCTGGCTTTTTTCTTAGGGTAGGTTTTCCACTTGAGATGCTCTACTGCTTTATTTGTGCTGGCAAAGTACTGGGCTGAAGATGGCTAATAATGTTAAAGTTGCATTTTTTTTATGGGTTTTTTGGTCTCTTTTGTAAATTATCATTTAATAAAACCATTTTAGGACTAGAAGAAGTCATTCAAACCAAAGCACGACTCAGTAAGGGTAGCTGCATCCATGCTGTGGGGGTTTTTTTTTGTTTGTTTGTTTTTTTAAATCTGGTGTCAGCCTCTTTACACTCTTGAGAGATGTCACTGGGGTGGTAAATTGTGTATTTTGTCAGCTTGTCCTTTGTTAATACACAGTGGGGCACTGTTCCTAATGGGATCTCTGGGTGCTGATGCGGTGTCAGTACTTACAAGGAAGATTTGGGATGGCATGGGGTTTGTACAGACTCTTTGCTTTTGAAGCCAAATCTGCAGCCTTGAAAATCTTCAGGACTTTGTAATCTCCCCCCCCCTCCCTGAAAGGGTATCATTTATTTGGGAAATTGCATAATACTTGTTATGCAAGCAGTCTCTTTTCAGCCACTGTGTAAAGTGTATTATAGAAAAAAGTGTGATTTTTTTTTTTTTTTAACATTTGAGCAGCAAGTGGCACAAAATAAACCCTGCATCTGAGAAGTTTTAATGAAGAGAGATTTTAATGAAGGTTGCATTCTGTTTATAACAGAGGTAAGGCAGAACTGAACACAGCTCCAACGAATGTTCACACCTGTTTCCACAAAGAAATTCAATTCCCACCATGCATCTCATTCTGAGAAATGATGATTGAGTGGACAGGCTGCGGATAAAATCAACACAGATCTATTAAATTGAAATATATTTTTCCTGGAATATTTCTAGTAAACAACATCTTATGTGCTATCTATCCATACTTTACCTTACAACATCCCGTTTAAGGATTTACTGCTTACACTAAGTTCTGGGTCCTTTTTCACATGTCTCTGCATGTCCTGAAATAACCGATTTTTGTAGACATCTCTCCTTTTCCTCTGCAGGTGGGTGCATGGTCTTGGTTTTGAGTTTCCCTGCTAATCTGGTTTTAAAAAAGTAGGAGCTGATACAGTGGAGTATTGCTGGGGTTGTAGGAGGACACTGGAGCCCTCATCCCCTTCGCACCCTCTGTGCCTGCGGGCAGGACTGGCGAGGCTCAAACTCCACGGGGTTAAAATACAGTGTGAATGCTTCCCAACATCGGGGGACTGAGGGGTTTTACCTTCAGGTTTTCGTTGAGTGCCTTGAGTTTATCTGTTTAGTTTAGAAAGAGTTGTTTCATGTAGGATGTCTGAGTAGAAGGGTTATTCACTTGTAACAAAAGATACTTGAAATGAAGCTGTTAATTGTCACAGCCAGTGACTTTTTTCTGTGCGTTGCTGCCAACTGAGAGTATTTTAAACTTGCATCCGAGGTATGAGAAGACCTGTACCTCTTATCTTCACCTCCCTGAGTAAGGAAAGCAGTCTTTCAATTATATGCTATAATTAGTGTACTTCAGTGGGTAGGCAGGTGTTAGTGATTCATGGGCTCTTTCACTGGCTCTTACTTTTCCACGAGCATTTTCCTGCCAGTCTTCTGTCATCACCTCTGTCCTGAGGCATCAAGGATGATTCTTACCCATGGAGACCTGTGTCATGGGTGGGCTGCTCCTAACAGTTGAGAAAAGGGGGGGAAGTTCAGATGAGGATGCAAATCAGTCCAGCTGATGTAAAAATATCTTACCCAGGTTGAAAGAACTGGAGAGATGCTGTGATTGCAATAACGTATTAAGTGTTTAGAATAACTCATCCAGTTTTGCATGGTTGCCCTGAAAGCAGGCTTGCAAGCCTGAGGATCAGGGTTTTTTTTACTACATGGGGCTGGTTTACACTACACTTAGATCTTCCTGTAGAAATTGTTGAACTTAAAACAGCCCTAGTCACGACCCTAGTGCTGCTGTCGCTGCTGCTTTCTGTAAAATGCAGTTCTAGGTATTGCAGCATCCAAAGGTTTGCTCATCCCTGGGCACCTGTAACCCAGGCAGGTTGTTTGTGCACCTGTGTACGGTATGGAGGGTGTGTGCATATAGGAGTAAAATAGTTTAACTGCACAGAGAACTTTGCTTTGCTGAGCTGTAAAATTTTGAAAAAAAAATCTTGAGAGTGTGTTAGGTGAATGATTTTCACCTGGTAAGGTCAGGGAAATAAATGACCTTAAGTTCTTGCTGATATAAAAAGAAGAAATACAAAAAAGGATGTTGTTGTTGGAATCTGTCATATAAAAGTGGCAGATGCGTGTACCTGTGAAGCTCCTGTGATGGTTTTATTGATTTCTGAAGCAGTGAAGAAATAATTTGTGAAAGGCCTGGGTCCTGATTTTGCAGTGGACGCTGTGTGTGGGCATGCTTTGGCTGCCGTTCATTAATGGGCTGGCTTCATTAGACGTGATGATTTAAGGTTCTTTTTATAAGCTTATTATCAGGTATTTTATGTCACTACACATCAGTCACTGGTAGCCTTTAAGAGACAACTTCTGTTTAAATTAAAAATCCACTTCTCTGAGAAACGCCTTCTCTTGGTGACTTCTTTTATCAAACACCTGGGGAGTCTCTGTTTGGGTGAAACTTTTGTTTTAGCTGCTGCTGTAAAGACCTTTACTCAAGAGGAACAAGGGGACTGTTGGTGCAGTGTGGTGATGGAAGGGCAGTGTTGGGGTTGAAGGTGTGTCCACACAGCGAATGCACGCGCGGCTGGAGAACGATTCCTGATGATGCTGAAGGAGGGTGGTGCAGGATCCGTATGTCCTCTTGCCACTGTGATTCCTGTTTCAGTCTGTGCCTCATCCTCAACCATCAAGTCCTTGTTGCTTATTTTGCCTCGTGTGACAATTGCTGCTTCATTTTGCTGTGTGAATGTGGAGTACAGCCTGCTGAGAGCTTCGGATGTGCTCAGCAAGCCAGTGTGGCTCTGGCTACGGCTGCCACCACTAGCACCTGTGGCTGTACATGTTTGCACAGGCTCTGCTGTGGTCGCTGTGAGGATTTGAAGCCCTGTCCTGATGTCAGATCCCTACTGTTAGCCATGTTATGGTATCACAAGTAGCACTATGTTTTATATATGGTTAAGGTCCCTTCCAACCCTAACCATTCTATGATTCTGTATGTTACAGTCACATTTCTTTTTTTGCTGGCTAGGTGTACCTGAGATTAGGAGAAATGTAGACCTGGATTTACACCTTACACTGTTCCCAAAGGAAGTAGAGCTGTCAAAACACTGGTTTTCCATGGAAATACCTCTAGAAGAGCTCTACTGTTGATGTCAGTATGGGCATACTTGTTTGTAAAGGATGTTTGGTATCCAGGTTTCCTGCTACAAGTGTGTGTTTAAAAGGTTCATGTTGTTACTATACCTTCAGCCCTGATCTCTCAGTCAGTCAGTCCTTTGCCTGTGTAAGGCAGAAGTTTTTCACTTGAAGTTGGAATTGATATCACTGAGGCTAAACTTCAGCATAGGATGGATCGTTTGAAACGTTGCCGAAACTTATTTGTGCTTAAGCAGAGAAGTCTGATGCTCCCGAAGCGTTTGGTGACTGTAGCAGCATCTCTGGGAAATGTCTGCATTTTTTGAAAGAGCAGAGATTTCTTTTCCAACTCGTGCTGGTGGTTTTTTAACAGTTGTGTAAGTAGCATTTAAGTTACATCAAGCTTAGACTGTGTGACTCGGTGGCTTTTCCCTCTTCACCTTCACTACCTTCTTTGAGTTTGATATGACCCTTGGAAAAATAAGTTGTGTGTGTGTTGTTTGGTTGTTTGGTTTTTTTTTTCCCAAGCAAGTTCTGGGGTGATTTGCTACCTTTTCCTTTAGAAAAGACTTCAGGCTTCTTCCAAGTTCAGAAGGACATAGCTACCTGTGTTTCAAAGAGCAGCGTGGAGCAGCTGTCGGGGGTGAGGACTGCTTGTTGGTTTTGGATGAAGCCATTTACCCTGTGCTGCCCTGGCTGCCACCAGGAGAGGGAAGAAGCTGAATAAACAGGGAAACTGTGAAATAAACAGAAACAAAACCAAACCGAGCCCCTGCCTCGGGGCGTGGGCTTGAGTCTGTGAAGCGACTGTTTCAAAATTAGACTTTCTTTTGTTAAAAAAGAGGCACATAAAAGCTTTTCTGCTTTTGTTTTTGTGCCATAATGATAATTTCCATGTGTTTTTCTGTGTTATTTGATTGCTTTCAATTTCTTCTGAGGAAACTCATTTGAAAAGCCAGCAGCTGTGTTATTGCAGCATTAAGGTGGTTGCTTCAACCTTTCCTACCTTGTGAACCCCAAAGTTTTCTAGCAGAAGTGACTGTTTTCAGGTAGTGAACTTAAGCCTACATGTTTTTTTTTCTGAGTTACCACTCAGTCTTTAAAGATGTTAAATAGACTTCCAGGGTTACAGGTGAGGTTGCAAATACTCATGGAGGGCTGCAGCCCTCACAACCTTCCTCACTGCTGTTCCCTGCAGGTACCAAAGCTGCTGCTGCTGCACCAGTGTCAACCCAGCTGGTTTTGTGGCTGCGTGAAGAACTGGTGAGGGGGAACGGGTGGCTTTGAAGAGCTGGGGGCAGGAGCAGGGATCCCGTGGGGAGCATCTCCTGTGGGAAGTGCAGATGGATGGGGAATTTTTGCAATAGTTTGAATCCTGGCACTTGCTACTGCAACAGGTGACCCCAGAGATTATGAAAAGAGATTATGATGAGCAAATTTTTTTAATTTCTTTTTTTCTTCTAGGTGGCTTGTGTGTGTGTGTAATTGCTCACAAAGTTGTGCTAGCCCCAAAAGCTTGTGCTCTTTTCATGCCCTGGTTCTGGTGCCGAGCGAGGGTACGAGCTCCTTAGGAAGTGGTTACTCACTCAATCCCCACTGTTTTCTGCATTGCATTTGAGTAAAACCAAGGTTCTGTTTTTAGCTTGCTTTAACTTGGAAATTCTGGTGATAAGCAATTAGCTGCACAAATCCAGGAAGAAATTAGAGGAAACAACGTGAAATAGCAGAATTTCACTGAGTCATTTTTGCAAATCTTGAGAAGCAAGTAATTTCTTTAATCTGATAGATGTGTATCACTAGTGTGGTGTAGTCCTGGGGCTCAGAAAACCTTAATTTATTTTCTTCTGCTGGAGTCATCCTCAAGGAAAGAAGCTGTTTGTCACAGTTTCCCTGTAGTTAAATGGAAATAAACTTATCTAAGGGGTGTCTTGGTAAATACACCTGAGACTGAGGTGCCTGGGTGATGCACTTGAACCAGAAGCAAACCCAATGCAGTTGGACTGCTTAGAAATGCTTTTCAGGACTTTGATTTAGTTGTTCTGTTAGCGTTTGCTATTATAAAGTAGTTAGTATGTGTTTACAAGCAGATAAATAGGTTTGTAATATGTTGTCTAAAAATCGCTGTATTTAGTTTTATAGTTGGTAATCTTTATCTTTGCTCAGGTGATAATTCACAAAAAATCTGTAATGTGACATCAGATATAAAGTAGAAAACCTTGGTGTGTATGGACAGCAAGTGGTGTCTAAGGAGGTTGTAGAGGATGTGCCATGTGTTGTGCTTGAGCTTTCTGTTGTATTTTGTTGTGTAGAGGAAGTGAAACTTCAGCGGTATTTTGTGTGTTCTTTTCTTCCATTTCCAAGTAAGATCTCTGCTGGCTTCTGTATTTCATTCATCTAACAACCAGTTTCACTTTCATTCCACTTTTCAGTTAGGCATGATGTTAAATTTGCATTTTTTTTTTTAATGTTTGCACATTGTGTGGTATTTCCTTTTGTGTATTCATTGTGTAAGAAACTACAGCGGGATTTACAGGGCTGGTGTATTGTCTCACACTTGCAAATATCTCAGTGTATCTTTTATATAGAAAAAATGCCCAAGCCTCATTTCTTTCTGCTCTGACTAAATGCCAGGCATAGGTACAGTTTAATAGCCACCTCTCAAACTGGAGAGTGACAACTACCTGTTAGTCACAACTCATTTTTGAGCCCGTATCTCTGAGTTTTCATTGTCATTATTTAGTTAACAGGAGAAAAAAAAGTAAAAAAAAAAAAAAAAAAAAAAAAAGTTACTCAAATCCAGAATCTTGATGTGCAGATTTTGAGTCATCACAAAACAGCGATCAAGTGAGGATGGATGATTTGTACGGGAAAGCCCTGCGCTGACTCTCCAGCCTTTGGTTAAAGGATCGTGCTGAACGCTGTGCCCTTACCTTGCATCTTTGCCTTTTGGAAAGCAAGCGATGGCAAACACCCAGACACTCACTTTTTGTACCTCTTTTCTTCACCAGTGCTGGCAAGTGTAGTAGCTGGAAGTTTTGGGAGCTGTCGGCCGTTGCTATGCAGACGCCGTTGGGTTCCGCTCCGTCCCTGAGACTCTCCAGATGACATAGTGCATTAGGCTGACAAAGCCACACGTGTTGCGGGTCAGGCAGGCTGCCAAGCGCTCAGCCAGCGGGGAGAAAAAGGCATTAGGAATCCCAATAATCCCCACATCAGTCTCCCTGTGCTGCTTGGTCAGTGGAGACCAAGCGAGTGAGCTGTGGAGAGATTGTGGGTATTAAGTGGGATGGGTAATGAAAGGCTGTGCTGGCGCTGATGGGAGGCTCTTTAAATGGAAAATGACTTTAAATGACGGTGCCAGGGTAGTTGGAGTGATTTGCAGCTGGCACAAGTTCACAGTGTATCTGGTAGTTTTCAGCAAGACTAGCCACTTCTTTAGGATGGAACACCAGAATTATTTTGAAGAAATAATAATAATAAAAAAGAAATTTTAACTGAATTTCTTGCTTTCCCTCCCTGGGGTTTGTACCAGAACAATGGCAATTCACGATTTTGTGCATGTGTGTCTGCGTGTATATAGGTAAATGCAGCCATGTGAGTGTATGCAAAACTGCAGAATAGCAATCATCAGGATGATAACAGTGGTAATACAGTCAAGAATAGAGTAAAATGAGAATTTTAGGTTCAAGATAAGCTAAGCTGAGAGCTTTCTTTAAAAATGATGGTTTTGTCTGGACAAGTAGTTACCGTTGTTATCTGCAGATCAGAACTTGGCTTGCAGAGGACTCAGAAATGTTTCTGTTGTTTTAATTAATTATTCCTGGCTTTTTGTTATGTAGGATAGTGCTCTGTGCTAGTTCTGTTGATAAAGGTAGTTGAGTTTCCCTCTTGCACAGCGTGCTCGGCACACGCAGGTAACTCCCACTGCTTCTCCAAGTAGAGAACCAACAGTTTTCTAAGTAAGTTTCTTCTAAGGCTTTTTAGTTAGGGGGAGGAAGAGCTTCTAAATTGAGTATTGTAATATTGTTTCCTGGCAAATTTTGAAACCATCTGGGTCAGTTCCTCATGCCCAGGAGTAACAATTCTGAAAGCAAAAGTTTCTGTGCTCTCAGGCTGTGCTGTTCCCAGGGTGCTTGAACAGCAGCTACCGACAGCAACCCAGCGCCTGGCTTCTCCTCCTGCTGTCCCGGGCAGAAGTACCTGCACATGCAGGATTGCTGCTTGTTGTGCTACCTGGATGGGGCTGGACGCCCTGAAATGTCACCTGTATGTCTGTGTTCATTTATCAGATTGTGTTCAGAGGACTCCATGGGGAAAAAGAGCTCCTCTGATCACATGGTGGCCTTTTGAAAATGCACGTCTGCCTGCCTCATCATCCTTCAGAGTGTCTTTTATTTCTTGTTATGTTCGGAAAAGCAAATTGATTTGTTGGACAGTAAGTCATCCTTCAGAGTGTCTTTTATTTCTTGTTATTTGATTTGTTGGACAGTAAGATTTCCTCTTAAACCATTGATAGTGACTATTTCACTGCAAACTATGCTGGGACAGAGGTATGAAGGAGTAGGTGGGGCACCACTTACCAGTACCAGCGAGTACCAGCTCCTTAGTGCTGCTGCCTGGTTGTTCAAGGGCTCTTGGAAGTGTCGCTTTCATATGAAAGGAAATCCTATCACTGATGCTGCCTTTTTAAAAAAAAAAAAAATAAAAAGGTTTTGCTTGCTAGAAAAACTCAATTTCTCTCATTTACGTAAAGCCTGTGCTGTCTGATAGAGCTGAATTAAAATTACTGCCTTGTTCAATTGGCTTTTTTTTTCTTTTTCTTTTTTTTTCTTTTTTTTTTTTAGGCATCCCTAGAGATTTAGGGCCTATTGAGACTATTCAGCATCTGTTGTAGAATTGGTAATTTCTCATTTTGCTTCCATGTGAGCTTAGCCTGGTTGGTAAATGATAGAGAAGTCTTTTTTTCCTAAGTGTACAGTGTTCTAGTGTCATGCAAACGCAGTGACATTTTACTCTGATAAACCAGCCCACCCCTGCGTTGCCAGGGGACTCTGCAGAAGAGTTACTCAGTAGAAATATCTTGATTTATAAGGAAAGTTATCGTACTTCTCTATCCACAGGTTAGATATTCAGGTTATCTGCATTTCTCAAAGAGTAAATATTCTGTAAATTGAGCATTATGCTGAAGTGACTGGAAGCCCTGTTATGCCATTCATTGCTAGTGATGGTCGCTCACAGGTTCGTAGGCTGTCTCGGTCCTGTCAGTGCTGATCGTAGGACAGTATTTGAAAGACAGCAATTGCAAGAAAAATTTCTCTTGATCTCAGGGGGAAAGGATCAACTTCAGAGTTTAACTGATGTCTCTTTTTTAGTGGGGAGCTCATTTTTTCAGCATCTCTCCTTTTTCTGGCTTGTTTTCCAAGTTTGGTCTCATTCTGCTGTCATTTTAAAGCGTGAAACTTAAGTATCCCAAAACCTGGAGGCAGAGGCTCCCGGATGGGACATGTCAAGCTGGATTAAAGGATGGTGTATACATGACAATTTCTGTTACTACTCAAGATTTCAGTGTCTGAATTGGAAACATATATGTTAGCAGTGGTGACAAGGCACTTCTGTAACATCAAGTCTGATATTTCTAGTTTTTAGCTTTAATTAGAGTTGCTAAAAGGATTCTTTTTGACATATTTTCATTATTTCAATTTATAAATTGAAATAATTATAGTTATAGTGGAAGGTGTCCCTGCTGATGGCAGGGGGATTGGAACTAGATGATCTTTAAGATCCCTTCCAATCCAAACCATTCTGTGATTCTGTGATAATATAATAACCACGAGCAGTTGCTTTGGGGAATCTACATGTTAAATTTGTCAGACTCATTTATACCATCGTGCTGCAAACTGCACCTTGTTACTCAACAGGAAGTTGTGAGCCTTGTTCACTTTCCTCAGGATCATACATAGTTTAATATAAACAGTCCAATAGCAAGAAGTATTTAAGTAATTGGTCTTGTTGTAAATCTGAGTATTTTATTACACACATCTTGGTTGCTGTGAGCTTTAAGAACTGTTTTCAAATTTTTGCTAGTGAGAGCAGCTTATTTTTGACAAGCAAGTAAAACAGCCTCAGTTTTATCATCGTTTTGGTGGTGGTAGGTGAGTAAATTTTGTGCTGAGATCAGTGAATTTTCCATAACAATTTTGTAAGTCCTTGTAAATCATGGAACATTTGATGTTTTTGCAGTAAGATGTGTCTGTAGATGAAAATACCAGAAGCAGCTGCACAATTCTGTGTAGAACCTGCTGAAGCACTGATTTGAATTTTCAGTGATGGATTAACCTGAAGCTCCATGTGGATAAGTGAATGGGTCAATAGCATGATGGGGGCAGTTGCAATAAGTTTCCAGAAATGAAGCTTGTGCAGCATTTGCAAAATGTGACTGAAATTATTGGTGACCGAAGAAAATTCACCTACCTAAGAAAAAATATTTAGTAATCTGAAGGCCATCTTTTCAGGTTTGAGCTTGGTGTAATCTTTACATTTACAGTTGCATCTCATTTCAAAAACATTTCCTTGTGGATCTTGTATATATTAGCACAATTCTACTGCCGTAGAACTTCCCTACAAATGCAATAAATGACTAGGAGGCAATATTTTTTCTGAATGCTTAGCTGTGGACTGAACTACTACTCAGAGTAAGCAAATGCTTAGGTAGAAAGCAAGAAGGGGAGTTGTAATGTTGTTCTTGTTCAGCTGGAATTTAAGGTGGTGTTGCAGTTGGAGTTGATGCTATTTTAATCTTTTACATATTGCAAGTTTTGTTTTAAGCAGGAGAGATGTATTGTGCTCTTTTTTTTTTCTTAATTTCTGATTTTTTTTTTTATATGAGCCATTAAAAAAATCTTAGTAGAAAATTATTTTTATGGGAAATAGTTGGAGCAAGAAAGCATTTGAAAAACTGTAATTTTGGCTATGTGCTTTTGTCTTGGATTTTATATATGGTCATAAATCAGAAGTAGCTTTATAATATTTGTAAGTATAATGAAGTTGTGATCATTTGGACAGTTTTGTTTCCCCATCAAACAAAGCAAAACCTGCTTAAAATGTGACAAATTTGGTGTTTTGCCAGTTCTTTACTCACGTTACACTTATTTAGAAGTGCGTTGAATTCCTTATTTAAGAAAACATGCTTTGTTTTTTAATGAAAGCAGAAAAAGCTAATTCAGACTTTCCCAATTCTAGTCCTTAAAGGATGTTGCTTTAAGGTGGGCAGGTGGGCACCATGCAGGCAGTGAGGATGGGTCTGGGGGCTGCAGCCTCCACCTGTAGCTCCAGGGATGGAGCTGAGGCCAGCCAGGAGCAGCCGCTGTCATCGGAGCAGGTCTCTGCCAGGGATTCCAACTAGGCAGAGAAAACAACTGCAGGGTGAGCATCTGCTGGACAGCCCCAGGGCTTCCGCTGGCTCGTTACCTTCTGCAGATCAGATCTGAAATTATCTCCTGTTGCAGCTTAGATAGGTGCTACAGATGAGAGGATGGGGGAGACTGCCAGCACCATCTGAGCTTCCAGGCAACCCTTACTCTAAAAGGAGAAACAGAACAGTATTTCTTCCAGAACATCAACATGACTTTTTTTTTGCCTCCTGCAGACATAGTAAGTGAAATTTTACGGCATTAGCGGTTAAGTAAACCTCAAGCTCTCTTCCAATAACTGATACTCAGCGTTGTGTTCACCCTCATTGCTGTTTTCCCTCCACGGTCTGCTATTGAAGAAGCCTGAAGAACAACGTGTGTTTAACTCTTCCTTTTGCCATCTTGTGATTGTGAAGAAGATCTCCAGAGGTCCCTTCCAACCCCCACCATTCTGTGATTCTGTGAAATAGCTGCAAAAGTAGAGAATTTTTGCTCTTGAGAAGTGCTGTTTTGCAGGAGACCTTGTAGAGATGGTTCTTCATTCTCGAGTGTAAAGGAGCTTTTTTTTTGCTGCTGTCTTACACGTCTTGGTACTGTGAACCCTCCACAGAAACGTGTTGGAATATGGATTATTTTGGTAAGGATGTGTGGTAGAGAAGCACAAAGACCCAGGGCAGTAAGGTAAGCAGAGCCTGTGAGACTGGGTGGAGAAGACCCAGGCTTATGATCAATGTCCGGCTCAGTACTTTTTAACCAGAAAGCCCAGTCTGTGATTTATCAATTTCCCTTGGAGGGGGGAAAAAAAATAATAAAGAGAAGTTTTGTGCAAGTTCTGTATAATAATGCAAACAGTGGTGCTTCTTCACTGAAAATTTTCCAACAAATTCCCAAATCGCCCCATTCTCCAGCTTGGGGCTCCTTTCTTGCTGATGGCCCACCAGGTCCTAAGTCCAGCTGTGCAAGGAGCACCATGTGAGATGTCTTCTATTTAATTTGGTATGAGATTAATGGCCCTGCTTTCCATTCACGTTTGGATTTGTGGTAGTGCCTGTGTGACCAATTATGAGAAATGTTATTTGCAGTTTTCAGTTCTGTACTGTATGAGAATGGGTGTTCTGAGAACTTCTGTGACTACTCGCAGCTTTGGCATGGCAGAATTCTGCTCAGACTGCTTCCAAAAACATCTTATGGCCCTGACTTTAGACTATTTTGTAATGAGGTTATATGAAATAATGTATATTAAAAAAAAGAACTGTAAAAGTATTGACAAACCCCTCATGCAATGCTATTGAGCAGTCACACTGAAATAGTTTCATAGATCACTTCTGGAACTTGCTTCGTACTGGATTTGCGATTTTTAGCATGTTTTCACAGGGAAAAAAAAAATCAGAAATGTGAGCTGCAGAATCTGTGCAGTGGCAACTCTGGGAATAAAACTCTTTGGTTTATATGCTTGGACTTGTAAATACACTCAAATAATTAAAAATAAGCAATGCTAAGGCTCCTGTAACAAGTAAGAATTGAGTATTCTTTTTGTAAGCGTTACTCAAAGAGGCTCAGCTACCCTGTAGTGGCACAGAGGCAGTGACCGCTGCTTGCCAGCAAACAGCAGTGGCAGCTTCCATTTCATTTAACAACTTCCCTTTCTTTATTTGATTTTAAAAAGGGGGGGGGAAAATTGAAGAAAAGTTTTTCACCCTAAAAGGCAGTGGAGCTGGCAGCTTTGTGAGACCACTAAATATTAACTACTGCTAATAATTTTGAACTTAAAGTTTAAGAACATAAGTACTGTGGGAGGTGTTCAAACTGTGAGAAATGACCTGATATCTAAAAACTTCTGGTGGACAAACATAAAGTTTAAAATACTCCTCTTCTGAAATCTCAACAGCTCAAGGTTTGTTGTCATGGCCAGGAATAGTTGTTGTAAAGCTGAGGCTCCTTTATCTCTGTATTGCCTATTCTTGGCTTTTCCGAGGAGATGGGAGGCAGCGGGATGGATGGTCAAGGAGGACGTTGAACACTTTGTTGGAGGCTTTCTGGAGGTGGCTGTATACTTTTAGATGTACTTAGTTTATTTTGTGGTGAAACATTTTTTTGTTTGTGTGAAGCTGTTATTGTCTTTCCAGCTTTTTTTTTCCCCCCAAAATGTTCAAACTTAGCACTCAGACCTTTCAAGGGCGTTGCTGTGCCCTTCTGTGTAAGGTTAGTAGCAAATGCTGTTTTCTTCCTCAGCTGAAAGATAACCCTTGTCCTGCTGACAGTGCAGTGAAAAAGCAAAACCTGCAGCCCAGAAGTGGATGTTCCTTAGATTAACTTCTTTATTTTTAAACATCTACCTTCTAAATAAAAAAACAGTATTAGCACATCAGTGTTTAAGAAAATTTCTGTTCTTTCAACAAAATATTTGCTCAATCACATATTACTTTCTGTTTGTCCTTCGAGTTGTCTGTTGCTGTTTTCATTGTTGCCCTGTGGTCTTGTATTACATGGAGAACTTCTCAGATAAACGTGCAGAGCATCCATGCTGCTGGGCAGTTGTACACTAAGGACAATTTGTCCATTCATCCTTTTCCTTGTTGCTAAAAAAGACCATGTGGTCATCACAAATAAGCTGGAAAATATGCATGCATGAATGAATCCTCACCCCATCATGTTTATGGTTTAATTTCTCCAAAACTTTGATTCTTCTGGATGTAAAATTATTTTGAGCAGATGTTAATTTGTTTTGTGTGAGTTCATGGGTTAGTTTCTAACCTTTCTTTCCAGTGTTGCTCAGAAGGTTGCTTCTTGTATTATTGTTCTGGCACTAACTGTTTTATAAACACTTAGGTAAATTATTCTAGTCTTGTTTTCTTGTTTTTCTTTGAGCAAAGATATATTAATGAATGACTAGGATTATTAAAATAATAGTGTACTTCACACTGCACAGTGTCTGAAACACATTTTCTCAAAGAAACAGCAAGCTGTGCAGAGGTCTGCTGATATCGCCGCTTGCATCAAAGCCAGAACAGCATGAAATTATCCAAATCCTCCGTACTTCACGTTACATGAGGCTTTTGACTCTGAAATCCCACTTGATGCCACTTTCATTCTTCTGATAACATAGCTGTAGGAAAGTAAGAGCAATTGTAATTAGATCCACATTTCTGGGGATTGCTGGAGTCCCTCAAGGTCTCTGTGTGTTGCTGTGGGTATAAAGCCGACCGCTGTCTCTGCTCCGCAGTGTCTGCAGGAGGTGGGTGGTTTGCCTTTTTCCAAAGCAGCAGGACCAAAGAAATCCCAAACAGATACAGAAATTAGGGTCACATGAAAAATACGGTGCAACTTATCCTCCTATATCCCTGTTGAAATCCAGGTCCCAGTAACTACCATGTGTTGGATGTGCAGTGTGATTTGTGCTGCTCTGCTCCTAAGCCCAGTTGCAGGGGTTAGGAGTGGAGCAGCAGAATTCCTGGGTCTAAGTGCTCTGGATTTGGTCCTAAGATGGGCTTTAAAGGGAAGCTTTGAGATACAGAAGAAAATGCAGGTGATGAAGCACTGTGAGATACTTGCCAGAACTTTAAAAGTATATACTTTTTCTGTTTTCAAGAGCACACTGACATGGGCAGTGAGCCCTTCATGAAAAGTCTTGATCTTACTCCACTTCTGTGAGCCAGACGTCCCAGTGTCGCTTCATAGGACAGTCTCGGGGTATAGTATTTGCAGTCACAATGTTTCTGTGCAGGTCTGTTATTAAAAGATTGTAGAGAGTATTATGTGCATCATTTACAATAGTTAATGGTGGAGACCTAGGTGCTAAACCCACGCTTGGAATATGTGAAAATGGTTAATACTTGTTTCTGGGGCTGTTTATTTTACAAACAAATTTTAGAAGGGGCTACAAGTTTCTGTTCAGGATATTCTCCTTGAGTGATAACTTGTATGAAAAAAATAATGGCGTATTTGGGTTCAAGCATTCTCTTTGGAGATAGCCCCCCCCAAAAAAGTGTGGAGGGGACCAACTGGAACAGAATCGGGGCAGGGAGACTCGGACACATTGTAGTGTTCAAAAACAGAAAAAGAAAAAAGGGAACCTTCTGTTCTTACGATTTCAAATTCTGTGGTAGAAGCCAAAGCACATTAAATCCTTGTAGCCCAAGTGGGAAAAAGGCTTGTTTCTCTCCACTGATACTTTTTTCCTGTTCCTTGATCAAATTCTGAAGGGGAAGATGACTAGTATCCCCTGCAAAGTACTATTGAATTTATGCTTTTCCTGATTTCTGGAAAGCAATGCAAGCTTACCTGCTGCCCCAGCTGGGGACAAATTCACAACACTCGAGGAGGGTGGCTGCTTTGACAAACAGTGTGACTAGGAGAGGGCACAGATGGCTGTAGAGGCAGGAACGGTGTCTGGAGGGATGGTTGGTGCTAGGTTAGATCAACATTAGCCCTTGAAGTGTGTTTTTGGTCAGGGAAACTTGGAGCAAGTGTTGGATATTGCAGCTGCTTTACTCGATTGTGGTTACTATGGTTATAGTTTGCTGTGGTTAAAAATGTGCTGCTCTGCTTGCTTTGCTTGGCTTTTTAGTAAAGGGCTTGTAACCAGTGGATCCTGGCTGGTGTACTAGCATGGGCCTTATTTGAAGCATTTTATTACTCCTATAATTACTAGTTGTATGGCAATTCCTTAACTAACCTGCTTTTTCACTTTCCTCAACTTGCTGATAGTGTGAGTGAAGTGGCCAAAATAGGAATTGGAAAGCTATTGGATTATTTGTATTGTTTAAAAAAAATAAATCTATTCTGGTAGTAAGATCTTGAAACATGCTGAGTGTTGACCAAAGTCTCAGCAGCTTTCTGCTCCCTTCCTTGGTGTGGCAGGAGAAACCCCGTCAGCAGGCTGGCCCGTCTTCCTGCGGGTCCCCTGCCTGCGCATGCTGCTGCCCGCTCTCTTCGCTTCCAGTTTTGGATTTACCTTTACCAGCGAGCTGTCGTGACATCTAAGAAGGAACATGCACATATGAGTTTTGGAGAAGTTGTGGCAGTTATGTCAGAGGCTGGCCAGAAAATGATAAAACTTAATAAATGTAGTGTGCTGTCACAGGCAGAGATAAGGAGCGGGAGAGCATGGGGTGAAGTGTCTCTGCAGGAGCACTTTAAGGCTGGTCTTTTTTGCGTTGCAGCCTTCTCTAGGGAAACGCAGTGTGACCTACTTATGTATTTTTTAAATTTTAGTCTAGTTCAAGTTTCCATTTTAAAATGTGTATCTTCATTCAAGCAGTGCAGCACTCCTGCGACAGGAGCGGCAGCTCAGTACCTGCAGAGGTTGGACTCAAGGCTTGGAAATAACATCGCAGGCAGACACATCAGAGTTGTGCAAAGTAGAAAAACTCAACTTCTTGAATTGGGATTTCCCATGAATGGTTTGGGTTTCTGACTTAGCTGGTTGTGTAAACAGCAAATAACTGTAAGTCTGGGCAGAAGTGGCAGCTTCAAGCAGTGAGGTTAATCGTGTATATCACGTAGGGAGATGAGCTCTGCCCTCTCTTTGAAGATTTCTTCTTCTTGAGACTTTATCTTTTATTTTTTTTTTCTCTTGAGTAGGCGGTTAGAAGGTTGCTTGACACAAGCTAATGTTGTCAGCTTTTAGTGTGGTTGCATCAATCTGAAAAATCTTTTCCATGTAACCAAAACACTTTTTCTTATGTGTCTATTCTCGGTCATACAGACAGAAATTGCTGTATATGGGATTTTTTAATGCGAGGATGCTAAATATCTTCACTGTTCTGTGGAACAGGTAACTGCTTGATCTGATCTGCAGAACATTTCAGCGTCATAGTTATTTAAGGCTCAAGACTAGATCATTTTTGTTCACTCAGAAATGTACGCAGATCATAGCATAAAATGAGTTATATTTCTGTGTTGGGTGAAAAATCCAAATACCAATGGTGTTAAGGCAGGTCAGGGGCCTGGTTATAACCTGTTGTATAGACTTTATAATAAGCTGTGGTGGTGAAATGAAATATTTGGGTCTATCTGGCTTCAGTAAGAACATCTTGGTACCATTTTACAGAAAACCAGTGCCAAGAGAGGCTTATTAGATACTTGGATTTTCCTGTGACAGGGAGTAGAACTTTCCTGTGTGTTCCATTATTTTTATGTATCATCTTTAAATGCACGTGTTACATGTGAGCAATTAAGTGTTTTTTACTTTTTTAAAAAAACAAAACAAAACAAAAACCCCACATGAAACCACTAAGTAGCTTAAGAAAGTCTCTTTAGACATTTGTAGTAAAAGCTGGGTGCAGGTACAGAGCTCTGCAGCAGAAACCCTGGGGTTCCCATGTTCCAGTTGTAGACTTAATGATACTTGCATGTTACTGTCAGTGACAATCTGTGTTGTCTCAGCTGTGGAGAACATTTGAATTGTATTTATGACCAATATATAACGGCTGTAGCCAAGTATGAGCGACTGAGTATTCAGCTCATAATGGAAGATTAAACCTGGTTTTCTCCCCCTCGCCCCAACTAAGCTGTGTGGACATAGGGAGCACAGATCTTTCTGGCATGTTGAAGGGTCTGAATCGATGATGATTAGTCAGAGTATTTGGAGTATAAACTGCTTTGTGATATACCCAGCCAGGAGGGAGAGTTTCGAGTTGTTAAGCTGAGTTTGGATGAGGAAGGCAGAAGAAAGGAAGGTACAAATTTCTGTGAGACTATCTGAGGATCAGTATCCAAGGTATGGGTTACATATGAAGCTATCTTTTTTTTTGTATAAATCATAACTTGAAATGGAAGTAGTCTTTGAAAGGCAGTTTGCTTGTGTATTTTGTGCACCATTGGGGACTGCAGACAATTGTGTGAAGATGATGTCGGAGGCTGGCACGGCCGTTCCCCGTGGAAGTGTGAATGCCTGCTTGTCTTCTGTGCTCCTGCCAGTGAGCTTTGCCCCCAGCCCTCGGGACAGTCATCTCAGTTACCTTCTCTTGTTCTTTGTTATTTGTGTGAGGTTTGCTGCTTTAGGGAACCAGAAACTCATTTGAAAAATTAAATTGAAAGATATGAAGGAGACTGATGTTTATCAGGAAACTTATTTATATCTCTCTGTTCCTTCTCTTAAAGTATAGCCACGGTGCATGGCTGGCAGCTTCTTGAAAGCTGCTTTTTCAGTATTGTCCCCCCAAAATTGACTGTTATTTTGTGACATGGATGGAAGAAAGGGAGCATTATACTTAAGAATGTTAGATGAGGCTAAAAACTGATGAATCAGCAGTTTGGTGTATTTCTTAATTTTACAACTTCTATCTTGTTTGGCAGTGGTAGTACTTCACATTAAATAAGGACATCCATTTGGTTCTTTGTAAGTGGAGTATTCTTCCCTGGTCGCTGAAATAAATCATCATACTGCTTTTGGTGAAGTCATTTTTACTGTGTAAAATTGACTATAGATCTCTCTCTTTTTATTGTCATTTTAGAAAACCTAGAATAAATTCTCAGTTGGTGGCACAACAAGTTGCCCAGCAGTATGCAACCCCACCACCACCTAAGAAGGAGAAGAAGGAGAAAGTGGAAAAACAAGACAAAGAAAAACCTGACAAAGAGAAGGAAATTAGTCCAAGTGTTACAAAGAAGAACACTAACAAGAAGACTAAGTAAGTTGGACGGATGCATGATTAAATGCAGACTGATTTCAGAAGTACTGTACATTGATTAATTGTGCAGTTGAACTAACATCATACTCTCCCTCTTCCCTCCAATTCTTACAGACCAAAGTCGGATATTGTGAAAGATCCTCCTAGTGAAGCAAACAGTATACAGTCTGGGAATACTACGACAAAGACCAGCGACTCAAATCACACTTCAAGGTAACTTTGTACTAAAGTTAAACTCTCAGTATCTGAGAACTGTGTTAAATAGCAGATACTTTTTATTTTTTTGATGGACAGAGACAGAATACTGTCTAACCCAGAGGGTCTGCCAGTGTTAGCGTGGCAAGATAATTGGTGGCTAGGAGCCTTCTCCATGTACAAGCACTCAAACACTGCTGGTGAGGGTGATACAGGCACTGGAAATATTTGTTCTGTTGTCCACTCGGTTTTTGTTTCCCTGCTAAAGTAATCGTATTGTCAATTGGGCAGTAATGCTTTTGGCTGTAAAACACAGTGGGGGGAAAAACATTAACCAGCACTCATAGTGGTCTTTATCAAATTCTTATCATCACTCGATAGCAGTAACAAAGGTTACTTTTTTACTTCCTTATCTGTAATGCAGTCACTCTAATTGTCGAGATAATTTTCCAAGTATACAGGAATTAAAAGATTGCATGAACAGATTTGCTAGAATCTTGCTATCAACAAAAAACATGGTTTCATATTTGTGTAAGTTTCAAATTAGAGCTGTCTATGGAGAGAGGTTTATTCCTGGTCTTGCCTATACTGATACTCCATGCTTGTTTTATTTGTGTCTTGTACTTTATTTCCTAAATCAAAAATTCAGCATCAAAGAACAGTTTTTAGATTACTGAACTTAACTACAAGAGGGAGAATTCAACGGGGCGCTTTGCCCATGTGGGCTGTGTAAGAATTGCATCTCTTCTTTAAAATGTGTTCTAATAAGTATTTTATAGTGAAGCCACATGAATGGGAGCAATCTTGGTTACCTGCAGACAGTTGTAAAGCACACAGGCAATAAATACGGTTCACACTGCTGTTAGTGTTCAGGTGGGCAAGACGTGACTGTAGAAAATCGTTGTCTTGTAAGTTTTTAAGGAATAGCATGAAAATGTTTAATAAGGGTGAATATCCTTTACCCAGTAACTCACTGGAGTGTAGTGAGGACAGTGTGTGATTTGCTGTGCTGGAAGATGGAATTGTTTGTGGGGACTGTTGTTAACTCTTCCTCAGCCCCCAAAGATCAAAATGTCCATTCCTAATTTGATTAGAGAAATACAGATTTATTGCAGTGATGATTTTTTTTTTGTCCTGTTCTTTTTGAAATGGTACTTATTTTAAGACTTAGGATGCAGGAGACTTGATGCACTTGAGTAATGACATAATATTAAATTGATAGATTACATCAAATAATTGTTTTTACATATTGAAGGAGTCACTCTGTCTACTGCAGTCTCATTTAGTCCATGTTTTGTGGCAAGCATTTGTCATTCCTAATTAATCCTTAATAGTATCAGGTCTAACTGGATATTTTTAAGGGATACATCATCTCCTTCAGTTCTTGAACTGTCTTTTTAAGTTAGTTTAGTGGATCTTTTGCCCTCAGGAGTGCTGTCAAGAGTCTATTTAAAAGATCTTATTTTTATAGAGTCACAAGTTATCTGTTCATATTTTGCTCATATCATGCCCAGATTTCTTAACTGTTTGGTTGTTTTTTTTTCTAATTGTCTTTTAAAGATCTCTGGATTTTCAAGAAATCCTGTTTGAACTTCTTGGATACCATGCCTGTTTCTGAGAAAATATCTTGGTTTATTCCATGCCTTCCTGTGCACTTTCAGATTGACTGTTTTGAAACACATTTCTTATTTGGCCATAAACCTTTTTACCTATAAGCGTGAAGCATCAGGGTGTTTAATTTTGCAAAATAATGTGAATGGGACAATCCCTTTGCCTTCTGTAGGAAGCAAAAATTGTATGCATGTGCTGAAGAGATTGTCTGGAGGTTTCCATCTGTGCTTGATCAACTCTTTGCACAGGGGAGACCCCTGAAACAGAAATGGTTGGAGGGCTCAGTTCTAAAACTGACATTGAGAGTATGTTTGGGAGTGGGACCCCCAAATCCTGCACCTCAGCCCTGCTTCCCCCCAGTCCTTCCATGTTTGCCATGGCATTTAGAGATGCACCGACAGTTTCATTTAGGTGTTTGGGGCACGGCTTATCTCAAATGCTGACAGTATTGGAAGCTTTTCTGGGCAGAACTTAATGTAGATTAGGCCATATGAACTCCTTTTTTTGCTTTCTTTACTTGTCTTTTTTTTATTTTAATCTTTTTATTTTTTTTCTTTTCTAAATCTGACTGTCAGTGCTGGCTTTTGACAAGCAATAGCAGGAGTGCGTGTTCAGCCCTGTAGAAAGGTGGAGGCAGTAAGGTCTGTTCTGGTATCTGGGCCAGCAATTTTTTGGCTTTTTCTGAGTACAAGAGAAAACAAATGACCTAGGCAAATTACAGGAAGAACTGGGTTTCCTAGAGGAACTCGGGGCTCGGGGCGGAAAATACGTACGTGTACTACGCTTCCGGGAATGCTTGCTGCTGTGTTTGCTGACGATGCTTTGGGGGCAGCCCCCATCTGCTGAGATGCTATCTGAAAGCAGACGGAAACCCCAAAAACTTGCTGAGCTAAGTGGCCTTTCTTGTTACCCACAAACAAGGTGACATAATTTAATCTAGCCTGTGGTTACATGTTGAATTTGCCAACTGCTGCAAGCGCGTAGGTACAACGCACACGTGTGGGTGTGTGTGTGTGTCCTGTGGGAATTCACTGAGCGCAGCTACGGGTTTGAAAAGGCTGGTCACTAAACACTGGGACTGTTTCTGGTAAGAGGTTTTACTGACTGTTATCCCAGCACAGCAGTATTTTAATTGTACTTTCTATCAGAAATGCTTTTCCTGTGGTACTTGTTAAAAATTGAAACAGCCTCCTAGATAAGATATGAAAATACTATTTTTGGTGAAGTAACTTCATTTTTGGTAAGGAAGCTTGCAGAAATACAATTGTTATGTTTTTGAAGCTCTGCACCTTAATATTTTTTCTATTCTGTCTAGTTCTGGAATACCACTTGGATAATTGCTACTTAAGGACTTTCCCCTTGTTAACTTGCCACTCCAAGCCATTGAATATGCATGGCTTAATTTCCTAATTTTTCTGTTTTGGCTGCATTAGCCTAGCGTGCTGCAGACGAGGAGGAAAGGCAGATTGGTTTAAAAGCTAGTGCTTGATCCCAAAGTAAACTAACCTTCCCTCCATCCCTTGGAATAAGGCAGTTCTCAGCAAGCTACTTTTCACTCATGTATAAAGACTCTCCTTTATAATTGATGTATAAAGACTTTCCTTTTTAATTTCCTTATTGGGAACATTCTGCTTCTTAAGCCTGACCCTTAATTAGGAGCAAAAACTGTAAATTGTAGCAGTTGCTGCAGCTGACTTGGAATTTGCTAGTAGCTGGAGGAGTGTCCAAGGTTTGTTGTATCAGAGCTTTGGACCAACCCCTGAAATGTGGATGAATGTCAGCTTCCTAGAGTCTAGACCCTTATTAGCTACATTACTAATTGAATGATAGCACAGCATGCAAATTACTGAGATAATCCTGAGCTATAAATACCACTGTGGTGTTCTCTGGTGGTTTTGATTGTTTTTTTTCTTTTCCTTTCTTTTTTTTCCCCCCCCTGCTCTTCCCCTAACCAAAAGAACTGGCTGCAAAAAATACCATTGTACATTCTGGATTTTATTTACAAGAGCCTCGATTCCAGAGGGAACATTTTGAGTGATTTTATACACAGGCTGATTGGGCATCTGATTTGTATAAGCTCAAAGCAGTTGAAAGAGAAGCCAAGTTGTCCCAGTGCCTGTGTTGTTTGCAGCTGCAGAGTTCCAATATGGGAATGAAAGAGCCGTGGTCAAATGCTTTCATGTGGTTTTGTATTGCAGAGTCACAGCCTTGTCTCATAACATCAGGGCACATGATGAGATGGTGAATTTAGATAAGAGAACTCTTTCATCTGCCCCTTGGGGAGGAGATCCTTTGGTTTCTCTGGCTCCTGTCCGCTTGGCTCTGCTGCAGTGTCCTCCTTTCTGGTGGAGCTGTGAGGGAAAGGTCTACAGCAGACACCCTTTGCAGAGCTCTGCCAGACAGGTCTTTCCTTTGGGGCTGAGTGTGCTGCTGCAGCCCTCGCAGGGAGCAGAAGGTCAAACCTTCGTCCTCCTCTGTGCAGTGCTTGCTGCTGCCTCGGTTCTCTCCCAGTTACCGCCATCTGTGCGGGTGAGCAGAGGGCAAGGCGCACCAAGTTTGTTGTCAGATGCTTTCTCTTTATAATTTTTTTTTCCCTTTCTCGTTTATTTTTGTCCTTTTAATAAATGTTTTCTCATTTATTTTTAGACCCAGACTGAAAAATGTGGACAGAAGTACCGCACAGCAGCTGGCAGTCACAGTGGGAAATGTCACAGTAATTATCACAGACTTCAAAGAAAAGACTCGCTCCTCTTCCACGTCGTCTTCTACAGTCACCTCCAGTGCAGGATCAGAACAACAGAATCAGAGCAGCTCGGGCTCTGAGAGCACAGACAAGGGCTCGTCCCGTTCCTCCACGCCAAAGGGGGACATGTCGGCAGTCAACGACGAATCTTTCTGAAAATTGCACATGGAGTTGTGGAAACTATGAATCAGGGTATGAAATTCAAACACTCCACCTGCCCATGCTGTTCCAATCCTGGAGAGCCTCTTCTGTGCTTGAACACACACTTTCTCGGACATCGACCTCTTACTGATGCAACCAGGATCATTTCTGCTTGCCGTGGGCATCTGGCCACCAAGGAATTTCTCACCCTAACGATTACTCTTGACACTTTTATGTATTCCATTGTTTTATATGATTTTCCTAACAATCATTTATAATTGGATGTGCTCCTGAATCTACTTTTTTATAATATCTGCTGTGCACAATTTTCCATGAACATTACAACTTTTTGTTTTGGGGTAGGGAGCGGGTGGGGAGGGAAGGGGGCTTTATTTATTGCATTCACAAACTCCATCCTCTTTCAACATATCCTTTTTAAGTTCAGTTCTTCTTCCAGTTATACTGTGTACTATCAGTTTTGATATAAATTATATATAAATATATATATAAATAAATATATATAAAGGGTTATTTGAAACCAATACATGGAAACGCTGGTGCTTGAAACACTGTGAAGTGAAAAAAAACAAATTAATAATTTTTGAACAGTTCAAGATCTGGGACAGTCCCCTCCTGTGAAAGTACTGAAACTGAAATGGAACTGGTCTTAGGTGAAAAGTGTTCCTGAAGGTCTGAACCTGGACAGGACCCATTCTCTCTATCGTTCCTTCCCCGTTTCTTCCCTAAGCAATGGCTAAAACGTACTGGACACACGGTTTTGATTTTTAGAGCTTGGGATCTGAAATAAGAAGAGATTGCTCTAGGTAGCTTGTGTTTCCACTGGGGTAACTCAGATCAGTGATGTGCAAGTCGGTGCCTGGCTGGAGCGTGAGCGTTCCCGACCAGACTGGTGTTGGCAAACCGCGGATTCATGTGTTTTGGTAATGTGAGCGTTGCTATGTCGTGCATAGCCGATCCCACAGACCTTTGGCGTTCTTAGATTTGATCAATTTTGTCCGCTTGCATCAATGACTGCAGTAACTTTAGGACTGGAGTGGTTTGCTTTGGGTTGGAAGGCAGCAGGGAGCCGTAGGGCTGGGAGTGATGGCGGGTTGAGGGAGTGAGCTGCTGCTCGTTCCAGCCGGCCGTGTGGGGGTCGGTCGTCGTCAGCCCCCTTCCGTCTGTCCCGTCCGTGCTGTTGGGGTGGCTCTTCTCCCTGAAGTCTGCCTGTATTCCAGGGGTGGTTTCTGAACAACATCTTGTCCAGTGATGATGTTGGGCTTGTCGGCACTTGGATGCTTCTGAGTCTCCTGCTGTGGGAGCAAAAGTAGGGAAAAGCTTTCATGCTGGCAAGTGAGCGACATGTGTGGCTCGTGCCCATGACCAGCATCTCCTTCATTCTTGCTCTAAAGCTATTCAGACTGGTAATTTCTTTTCCTGGCCTGTTAGTGTTGCTTTACAGTTTACCTTCCATGCATTATCCTGCTAAAACACTAGGCTGAAGAGGTGAAACAAACTTTTTTTTTATTAAAAAAAAAAAAAAAAAAAGAAAAAAAAAAAAAAACCCAAAAAACCAAACAACCCAAGACTCAACCCTCTTTGACTTTTCATCTTTATTTAGTGGCCCCAGGGTGCTTTGCAGTAATTTCAGGCACAGAGGCTGTGGCTTCATTTGACATCAAATACATAACTTCTGGGCATGATGAAAGAGAGCCACATTTTGACAACTTCGTGCCAGCTTGTTGTATTGTGAATTATTTGCTTAGCGAGAGTAACTTCTCTTTGTGGAGGCAACTGGTTCAAGATTCTTTTTAAAATCTGTGTGGTTTTGAGTAGCAGACGTAGGTTCCTTCCATACCGGTGACAGAAACGTGTGCGTAAGGGATCCATCCCGACCCCTGCTCGAAGGTAGGTGCAGTGGCAGTGCCTTTGCAGCGATCTTTTTATTCCAAATACTTTAACGTGGGCACCCCGACTTAATTCTGCTTGTATTCACAGTCTAGGCTGTCTTTAACCTTTTTAAGCATTTTTAAAGTATTTATTAAAGAACCAAAGGAAACCAGATGCTTCCTATGAGCATCAAGACAATTTATTATACATAGTTTTAAATACTATGAATTTCTCAATCCACGTTTTAACATTAGTGGGATATTGCAAAGACATTCCTTTTCCAGTTTTTACTATTCCTTTAAGGGTCTCAGGGAGGGTAAACTGGTCAGCCATATTTATTTATTTTACTGAAATGTATTGGAATAATTTTTTAAGAGAGATTTTTTGAAGATGCCCCTGAACTTGTATATTTTGCACTGCTTTATAAATGATCCATTATCAATTAGGCTTGCGTGCATCTCGGCCATGATCCAGCCAAGAGTGTGAGCGAGTGGTGAGTCCCTCTGGTTTCAGCAGGGCTAATTCTGGTGCTTCAAGTCAAACCACCGCTCACCTTCTTCGTTGAATCTGGGAATTTGTGCAAAAAAGCAAAAAAAAATAAAAGCGCATTGTGTGTACCAGGAAATTGCTTCTTTTTCAAGTGAAAATGGACCTGTAGATCAGTTGAAAAAGCTTTAATGCCATAACCAGCTACTCATGGCTACTGGTAAAGTCGGTAACATCTGTCTCTTTGGCCGTGCCTCCTCGATAAAGTAGTTTGCTATAAATAAGTGGGAAAATTTCTTTGGAACAAGTGACCTGTAATTCTGCATTCAGTAGAAATTGCTAGCAAAGCATTGAACCTCCCCGGCCTCATCCGTAGCTGTTGTGTTGTGAATTTGAAGGGTAGCATTTGCTTTTACACTTAACTTCTGAAGTTGGCAGCCCCACGGCACACATCCACGGGTGGGATTCCCTCCACGCTGTGTCCGTGAGTTCTCGTGTTTAGAAAAAACCCAGACCAACCAAAAACACTAGTGTAGGGGAAGGACCAGATTCGTGGTGTTCAGTGGCACAGAAAGCAGGTAAGTAAAGCACAGTGTTAACGTTTGCAAAGTTTCAACTCTTACACAGACACACACACACAGACACACAGACACCGACACAGCTTGCCTGACTCGCTCAGTTTGACGTAGTTCTGCAAAGGGAAAAGGACAGCGTTTTACACCACCAGGCTGTTGATTTTAATTGGAACACTTTGCTTGTTTCAAAATTGGACAGATCAAAAATTTGGCAGCAGCTTCCGTGATTTTTATTTCCACTGAGATGTTTTCACCTGCCTTACCAAGATCATTCTCAGTCTACTTTTTTAAGCTCTACCATAAACTTAAATTATTGAAAATTTATTAATTGCTGACTATATAATAACCTTTGCTTGTATGTAACCGAATGGTTTTAAGAGCCAACATTTAGAGTATGACAATGGAGCTGAACAGTTTTTAATGCGCAAGCAGTTCTGTTCTTGTGTATGACTTGTAACCTTAATTTACTGTGTAAAGATGGTTACATTATTTCCTTAGCTTTGTTTGTTGGAGACAAATATAGAATGCTTGTTTAAGTATGTCAAAACATAATCTTATCTTGTGGATTTTTATGTTAATGTATTATACGAGCTATATTTTTCATTTGCCCAGAAAGACAGCTTGTATAACGCTTTTGAAAGTTTTTCCGCTCTGTAAAGTCTTTAGAGCTGACAGTCCTGTTAGGTTTGTTTTAATCTTCATGCTAAAGTGTCAATGGTGGTTTTGTGAACTGGTCAGAAATTCACAGGTCTTAAATGTTTTCGGGAAATTTATATTGGACACTGCTCTTTGTCTAGCAAATAAAAGATGTTAATATATTCCTGTTACTGGCATGTGCACGACTGTTATTAGAAGCCACTTTATCATTTTCCTGCTTTAAATAGAAATGTCTATTTATGAATTCTGCTTGTAGTTTTTTCACAAATAAAATAGTAAAATTTAATTAAATCTGAAAGCTCTTGTTTTTGGGAGATGCCAGTACTCAGAAAAAGGGGAGAGTCCTGTTGTTGAAGCAGTTTGTCAAGCTGCACATCATCCACAGGCCACCGCTTGAGCACCCCACTTCTGCAAACACATGGGTATAGATGTAGAAAACTTCAGTCCAGTGAGTAAATTCAGTTTGTTCCCTGGGACTAACAACATATGAAAAGTTTGTGGCGGATGTGTCTGCAGAATTTGGGTTCTGGTACTTTGAAATAATAATTTTTCCCCTTTCTGTAGCTGCAGAAATGGTGAGGCTTAGTGATGAGGATTTTAGTGAGAGCCCTTGGGAGTTCCTTTGGCTGTCTTGTGCTAACAAACTCCCACGAGTAAAATTAATAAAATTTAATTGAGAGCCTAATTGTATTTTTGTAGTGTAAAAATACTGGTATTTTGCAAGCAGTATTTTGGTCCTGTGCCTAGGAAGCAAGGTGATGTGAATTACTGTGCTCTTCCTAGTTCCTATTTTTACCCCAACCTGAGCTGGGAGATGTAACTGTTCAAATATGAAACTGAAATTTGAAAGCCAAGCAATGGGTAAAATGCAAAGGGGAAAAAAAAAACCATCTTACTCTAGAATTTCCTCTCAGGAATACGAGGACAGCTACTAAATTAAAAGCCATTTGGGTATTTTTGTGTGTGGGGTGGGAAGTGTGTGTTACAACTAGAAGTCACTTTAAAAAAACCACTGTGCAAACAGACTCTTAAATGCTTTTAACCTCAGTTGGAAACGATTCAAAATCCTTTGTGCCAAGAATAAGAAGAAACAGGAAAGGTAGTGGTTGTCCTACAGACCCAAAAAGCACTTGCTTGGCATGATGGATGAGTGAGTAGAGAAACAGTCCTTGCCTTGAAGAGCGCATGGTCCCCGTCCTCAACCTGCAACCAGCTGAAGGTGCTGCAGCAGCTGCCTGGGCAGAGCAGCGAGAGCTGTGGGGAGTGGAGGAGATGGGCTTCATCTTCATCAGCATCCACCTGCTTCATCGCCAGGTGGAGGTGTGAATGGAGCCAGCCAACAATTCCCATGGCAGCACTTGTACCTGCCGAGCCTACCCACTCCCCATGTCACTGGGATTTTGGCTGACCAGTCTCCTGGAAATCTCTTGAGCTGAAATCTCTTGAGGTTTGGTGCTGGAGCTACAGGTGGAGGAGCTGCAGGGATACAGGCACCTGAGGCTGTTCAAGGTATGTACTGGAGTTACATGTTGTGTTGAGAGGTTTGGGTTTGGTACCTGTAGGAAGTACAGCTGGGGGGAGATCAGGATGGGCAATTCTAGTTCATGGCTCCTTAGTGTTTTGTAAACTTATTTCTGGGCCAAACAGTCAATTGTTTTAAGACTTGAAGGTGTTACAAAAGTCAGCACCCGCTTGAGTAACTGGGAGAGAGAAGAAAAAACCCTTTTCTCTGTAAGGCTCTCATGTCAACTGACTTTTTAAAACTTCTGAAATTTAAATCTGGATGCCACCACAGGAGAGGGGTATGAAGACCATGCGCTGCTGTGCTTGTGATTTCGATTGTGTGTTACTCCAGGGTGTAAATGTTCGGCTTCAGGCAAATGTCTTGGCTTGCAGCAGGTTGGATGGACTCCTGCAGCTCCCTTTCTTTGGTTGTTTAAATGCAAAAATGAGTCTACAATGATTCGAAGGGAGCAGAGCTGTAAAACTTCACTTGTGATTCACAAACTGAAAAGCTAAAAAAAACCCAAACAAACAAACAAAACCCTACTAAAACCCCACAAAAAATATGATATATATGTTTCCCCACATGAATACTTGCTTTGCAGACCTTTTTTCTTCTTCTTTTTCCATGTGCTTCTTTCCTTTCACCTCCCAAAAAAGAAATTAAGTACACGAGAGTGGCAGAGGGTGCATTTAATGCATTTGCAGTGTGGTTTGCAACACCTGGATTCCTTCAAGGCTCTTGTAGTTTTAATAAGGACAGGGAAATGTCAGGTCTTTCTGATTTTCTTTTTTTCTCAGCTGTTTCTGGGGTATTTATGTGCTTAAGTCTTGTTTGTCTTTCTGCTCTCGCTGTCGGTAGGTGCAGTGAGGCTTGTTTGCTGGTTTCCACCTTACGATGGCTGGTTGCTCAGTATTTGTACGGAGCCTTTTCCAGACAGAGTTGAGGCTTGTGCTGATCCCGGCTGAACCCATCTACTAGGAAGACATCAAACTTCTGCAGCGTTTCCTCGTTGTTTATTTAGGTGTCTCAGCAAAGAAAAAGCTGCATGCAGAAATCACCAATGACATCAAAACGCTGTGTCAGAAATTCCTAATTAAAGCATTTCAAACCACACCAGCACAATTACCCCACTTGCAGAACTTTCCTATGGAATAGCATGCAAGCTCGTAAGGTGAAGAACACTCTACACCTAACTCTGGTCTTCACTTAATATTGAAGCTAGAAAATAGTATCTTCCTGCAGCCAGGTCTTGTTGCACTGCAAATCTCACAGTACTTGCCCCAGGTCCCCTGTTGCTCCTCAAACGGGGATCGCTCTTTGCAGAGCAGTAAATGATCTGGCAGCCCTGGCTGTGCAGGAAACACAGAAGGCACGAGCCACTTATGCTTCCTAGATGAGGAATCAAGAAACAAATACTTCTTTGTTCTCCTCTACGTCTCCATAACAAAAAAAAACCCCCCAAACCCAAAAACAAAAAACACAAAAACCAAAACAAAGTCCGTCCCCCACAAAAAACCCCCAAAACCAAGAAGAGAAATTGCTCTCCACCACGACTGTTTATTATTTCCAGGATCCTGAAGATTTAATGACTTTCTAACATTTCTAATTTTTTCCACCTTCTTTTTTTTTCAGCATGAGGAGTTGTCAAAACTGTTCTGACGTACTTAAGAGACCGTTCCAGCACGCAGATCGCTTCTTCTCCAAAACCATTCTGAGAAGGACTTAAAACTGCACAGTAGCTACTAGGAAGTTATGGAGTGAGAATCCCTGCGGCTCTGCCTCCCCTGCTTTGGCAATCCTCCCTTCCTGCTGCCAGCAGGTGAGGCAGAGCTGCTCAAAGCCTGTAACACCGATAGCATTCGCTTAAATACCATGAAATTCCCAGTGTATTACACACTTGATAACAGCACATCAAAAGCTTTTCAGAAGTATTAATTGGCCACAGCTACTGGAGCTGGCCAGAGTTGGAGGGAGGAGGTCTGAAGTGTTTAAGCCTTCTCAAGTGTTGGAAAAAAAAAAACCCAAGTCTGGGAGCTGAGTTTGGGTATGAACTATCCCTGTGAGTAGGAGGAAGCTGGCACGCTGCAGCAACAGCGCATGGATCCCCAGGTAAGAAAAATGGCAATGAATAAAGCTGATTTTTTGCTCCTCATCAAGCTGTGCTGTCAGGGCTGTGTGATTCATATTGCCTGGGAGGTTTGGTGTGGAGCTGGCAGGAGGAGTTTTCCATGTTTGTATACGTATTGTAGGAGGGATTAAGGCTCAGGGTTGTGTAGAGGAGCAGGAAAGTCACTGAGATTTTAATTCTGCCTTCACCCAGAAATTAAAACTTATTTAATACATATAATCAATAATATATGATCTTAAATATGTATATGTGAGATTTTTACATAGGTTGTAGAGATATTCTATGTGACAGGCTAAAAATGTGGTGAAGTTTTAAAGGATGACTTGTCAAAGGTTGTCTCTAATAGAGGCGTTGTCTCTAATAGAGGTGTTGTCTCTAATAGAGGTTTACTCTCGTTGACTCTCTCAAGGAATCTCCAGCGTAAGTATAAATTTAAGTATAAATAGGGCCAACAGTCCCTCCCACATGGAGGTGCTGGAGCGTGTCCAGAGAAGGGCAACGGAGCTGGGGAAGGGTCTGGAGCACAAGTGTGCTGAGTTCCCGGCTGAGGGAACTGGGGGTGTTGAGCCTGGAGAAAAGGAGGCTGAGGGGAGACCTTCTGGCTCTGTCCAAGTCCCTTGGAGGAGGGTGGAGAGAGGTGGGGGTGGGTCTGTTCAACCAAGGACCAAGTGACAGGACAAGAGGAAATGGGCTCCAGTTGTGGCCAGGGCAGTTGAGATGGGATGTGAGGAAGAATTTCTTTGCTGCAAGGGTTCTGAGGCATTGGAAGGGGTTGGCCAGGGCAGTGGTGGAGTCCCCATCCCTGGAGGGATTGAAGAGTCGTGTAGACATAGTGCTGAGGGACATGGGTTAGTTGGGGACTTGTCAGTGTTGGGTTCATGATTGGACTCGATGATCTTTTCCAATTGGGGCAATTCTGGGATTCTGTGATAGCAGGGAGCCTGCAAAAAGCCTGGCAGCATCCTGGCAAGCCCAGGATTTGTGCTCGCTACCAGGAGACAGAGGGGATGGAAATGCATTTAGCTGCTCCTATTGTTCTCCTTATTCACTGAAGTTTTGTTGGTGTGGAGTTAAGGAAGGAAAATGTGAAATGCTCCCTGGAAAGGAATATGGTGATTCCTGGGGGGCTGAATTGTTGCTGCAGCACAGGGTGTGATGGGCGTGTGACAGCCCCTGACAGCCATCGCGCTGGGAGTCACCGCTGTACAATGGCTCGGGGAAAAATGAGTGATGGGAAGCTCCCCTGATTGCAAACGCTCCTGAGTTGTGATGGCACTCAGGGTGGGAGAAATCCCAGTGGGGTGGGAGAGGCGGGTGTGCAGTGAGGCTGCCGGGGGTGCTGGTCTTTGGGAATCACATGCAGGCTGGTGCCTCTGACCCAGCCCCAGCTGCTGCCTGCGTTGGCCACCTCCACCTTCCCACCCTTCCCAGGAGGGTCTGCCATCCCCCCTGGCCTTGGCAGCATGAGCAGGACATCTTCTGAAGCAGCAGGAGAGGAGCCTGAATTCAGCAGCTCTGGGCTGCTGTGTTGCTCCAGCAATCATGGAGCAGGCTTGGGGAGATGGCCCCACCAGCCACCCCTCACCAACAGATTTGCCAACCCTTACACTTGTTTCCTGCATCAGTTTATCTTACCCAATAGGACCAGCTATGCTTTTGGGCCCTCACAGCCCCATCTGTCCTCTCACAAGTCTTATTAGGAATGCCAATTGTCATTTTCCTTCTGTGCAAAGTTATAAATCTTGCAGATTTATACATCCAACCTCTTCCTCAATCAAAAGATTGAGTTAAAGGGGATTGACTTAGAACAAGTGGGAGGTGACTCTGCGATTCCTCTGCCTGTGGAGGTGCTGAGGGATGAGCTGGCCCCTGGAGTGGAGGGTGAGCAGGGGCTCTGGCCATCCCCGGGTTCTCCTGAGTGTTTGGACATTGAGATGCTCCTGCTGAGGCTTTCATAAGCTGTGTCTTGTTGTTTTAGCCAGTGCAAGTAATACCACATGGGAGTCTTCAAACTGTGCTGCCTGGGGAGGCCGAGCTCAGCCTGCCAGCTGGGTGTGTGTAACTGTGCTATTCAATGGATTAAAAAAAATAATAACATAACCAGCGGTGCTCTTACCTCAGGCTATCCATTAGGAGTGTGATTTAGTGCAGGGAGGGCTAGAAAGGCAGTTGATAAATCTCCTGTGCAGCACAAATAAAATCTCTTATAAGGGGGAGAGATCTTATTGCCTCCTCGTCTAATTAGGCTGTCTAGGAGAAGTTAATATAAAATAATAGATCTGGAAAGTCCAGGTCTTCACAGCCTTAGGAAGGACTTCATCCCCTTAAATTATGAGGCTAAGACCTTCTTCAACAATACTTTGAAGGAGATCAACCAGCAGCACTATTCACAGCGGCTAAGGGCTCGGGCTCCAGCTCTGCGTGATTATGGTACCTTCTGAAGAGCTCGCTCCTGTGCCTCTTGAATGCTACTATTTTTATCCTCCTTAAATTCTGGAGGGTATTTCCAAGTGGGAAGCAGAGCAGAGAATAGCAGATCTTAACTCTGCTCTGTGTAACCATTTCTATAAAGAGGAGGGAGAAATGTTTGGAATAGCTTATATCTATTTTTAATACCACCGGTGTGGAAGCAAAGCCCCTGGAGGTGCCTGCAGCCCCTGGCACCCTCTGGGTGACAGGACATGGGAGGGTCACTGCCAGCCTTTTCTCCCATGGGGTTCACATTATTCCCCTCTGCAGCCTTGGCTTTTACTTCTGTCCATGCTCAGGTTTTCCTCAGCTGCTGAGCATGGTATTGGCATATACAGCTGAGTCTTGTAGTGGGCAGAAGCATCCTGCTTCACTTGAACATGAAATATAAATCAGAGATCAAGTGAATTACTGTGCCATGCTGCTGCTCAGGCAATAGGGAGTCTTTAAATCAATCAGCCCCCAAATAAATAAATAAACATGCAGCAGACATGCTGGAGTGCATGTCTGATTGCTATCAGAGGCAGTAATTCAAGGCAGATGCTTGCAGTTTCTCTGCTTCCTGGTCTGCATTACCTGGGCTGCTGGAGTCGCAGGAGACAGAAAGCAAAACTGTTTTTTTTCTAAGCTTTCATTATTGTTGCCAAAGAAACCATTTCATTTGGTTGCCACGTGTGCAGTGAATCTGGTTTCATCCATCTGGATATTGAGGGCTGAAGGAAAAGGGTTCTCGGGCAGGATGTCTGCAGAGTGCAGCCCCTTCCATGCCGGTGATGCTGACCTTGCGGATGCGGCCGGGAGCTGGAGGAGGAAGAGGGGGTGCTGCTCCTCAGGGAGGGTTGAAGGGCCAGCTTTGCATCTTTGACCTGCACGAGCATCCCTGTGGCAGTGTGGACATCCAGGTCAGCTGAGGCTGAAGGAGCTTCTCAACCCTCAGAGACCCTCTGGACATCACCCTGGGGGGCAGCACCACCGGCTGCGAGAGCCTGGCTGGAAGAGCCCTCCAGCACTTAAAAGATTTTACTCGTTTTCCTTCCAGCCCACGCCAGCACTTGGGAGAGAAACGTTTGAAGTGTTTGATCTCTCTGGGCTGCCACCTCCCTCCCGCAGGCACCGGGCTGCCAAAGCTGCAGAGGGGAGCGGGGTGACGTGAGCCAGGGAGAGCAGTGGCTGTGCGGGTGGCTGTGCGGGTGGCCATGCTGCCCCAGGACCCAGGAGGGTGGCAATTGGGTTTAGTCCCTGTCCCAGGGCAGCTTCAGTCACTCACAGTCTCTGGTCCCCTCTCACCAGTCCCGAAGGCTGGAGGTTCATCGCACGGTTGGATTTCAGTAGCGCTTTGCTTGTGGCCGTGTTGCTCTGTCCCTCTGCGTGTCCATGGACGCTGGTGCTTTATAAAGGTCAACGAGCCCTGACACTGATACGAGGCTCTGGCACAGCAGGGCTTTCCTTTGCACCACTTCATCTGTCCTGAGCAGACCTGGCAGCGTCATTCCAAGATGATGTTATTTCACTGAGTCAGGTCTTCTTCCTCTTTGAGTTACTCCAGGACTGTGTTTAGACTGAACCTTGGACCAGTGAGGCTGATGTTTTTCCTGACATCTTGCACTAGAAGATGAAGCAGTTGCAACGCTGGGGATTCAGCCTGGCCTTCTGAAGCTTTAGCCCGGAACAACTGAACTGATACACAGATAAGTGGTTGTTTGTTTGTTTGTTTGTTTGTTTTATTCTAAAGCTCCCAAAATAATAAAGGTCAATCAGTTAAATCCACCCAGCACATAATGCCTTGCCCTTCTGAGTTAACACCATCCATCTGACAAGCATGTATGCTGATACACCTAGTCATGCTGGATCTACAAGTTGTTTACCCAGCCAGACCACAGCAGGTCCACCTCTCAGGCCTGTGCACTGTTCTGGTGTGTTCCTCCTGCAGCAGTGCATCCCAGCCCTGGACAAGAGTGTAAATCCTTCTTTGCAAATCATTGACCCAATAGGTCATAAAAGTTCCTTTATGGTCTGTCAAGACAAGCTTGGTTCTTTACATGCACCCTAAGTCAGCACTGTAAAACTTTTATGGTGTTTTTAATAACAAGAGCTACTGCACATGAACAGCAACTAATTTTTAAAGCCTTGGTATTTTAGCTGAGATGGGGCTTCCCCCCCCCCACCCCCGTGTTGGAAAAACACTTAGGCCAGTGCTCTCAGGAGGCAATGCCTGGAGCTAACCTCTTTGCCCTGACATGGTGGTCTAACTTCTTCAACTCCTTGAAAGCAACTCCTGAAAACCAAGCCCATTTTCTAGTAGCATCTGTGCAACTGGAGAAGTTGAACTTCAGGTTCATATTTTGAAAATATTTGGACCTGAAGCTGTGCTGTGACGTTATGGCTTTAAGAAAATGAAATTCTTGTTCAGTTACAAAATTATCTGAAGTTTTGATGCGTGTTTATTTAGTAAAGCAATCAGTGTAAGGTGAACTAAAAAGTTTTCCTTGTTCAAGGACTTGGGTGCAGAAAAGGGTCAGGGCCATGCTCCCAGTCTGGTGCTGGGGTGCAGGAGCTCATCGCTGCTCGTCACTGCTGGTCTGCACTGGGCAGGGAGGTCTCTGCATCTCCACTCATTTGTGCCAACTTGTTAAAATGCTGTAACTTAATCTCAGGTCTAAACCTCCAATTTAACGCCCTTGGCTCATCCTCTCCTAACCCACAGGGACCCTGTTGCAGATTTGGAGCCTCCACATCCCGGGTTGTACCTTCTGGCTGCATTTTGAGTGTTGAGCTGAAGCAATATGCCATAAAGTGACTCTTCCAGTGTGCTTCTGGCTCTGCTCTCAGCCCTGCCTTGGGCTGCCAAGAGGAGAAGGGGAATAATGAGGAGCTGAAAGCAATATGGCAGAGTCTGAGTTACCCTTCAACAAAACTGCCTGTCCCCGTGGTCCTGCCTGATGCTCCGGTGTTGCCAGCAAACTCAGCTAGTTAGGTGGGGTGTCCTTCAGACACCCCAGCTTTGGCTCCAGCCCTGTGACAAGAAGCAAGGAAGTAAATGAGCCCTCCTGGGTGCCCTCGATAAACAACGTGTCCCTAATCCCGGCTGTTGCTGCCTGCAAGGGTTCAGTGCGGTGACATCCAAAGGGAGAGGGCGAGGGGATGTTTTAATTAGTGAACTAACAGTGTTTATTCAGGCAGCTCCAGTGTGCTGATCACTGCTG